>NC_058135.1:26712795-26738926 GCF_016433145.1 Gracilinanus agilis
TAAATGACATCAGCAAGACAGTGTATGATAAACCCAAAGAGCCCAACTTTTGGGACATGAATCCACTATTTGACAAAAACTGCTGGGAAATATGGAAAACAATATGGGAGAGATTAGGTCTAGATCAACATCTCACACCAAGATAAATTCAGAATGGGTGAACAACTTGAATATAAAGAGGGAAACTATAAACAAGTTAAGTGAACACAGAATAGTATACTTGTCAGATCTCTGGGAAAGGAAAGACTTTAAAACCAAGCAAGAGTTAGAGAAAATCACAAAATGTAAATTAAATGGTTTTGATTATATTAAACTAAAAAGTTTTTGTACAAACAAAAACAATGTAGTCAAAATCAGAAGGGAAACAACAAATTGCGAAAAAATCTTTATAAAGAAAAACTCTGACAGGGGTCTAATTTCTCACATATACAAGGAGTTAAAGCAATTGTATAAAAAATCAAGCCATTCCTCAATTGATAAATGGGCAAGAGACAGGAATAGGCAATTTTCAGGTAAAGAAATCAAAAGTATCAATAAGCACATGAGGAAGTGTTCCAAATCTCTAATAATTAGAGAAATGCAAATCAAAACAACTCTGAGGTACCACCTCATACCTAGCAGATTGGCTAAAATGAAAGAAGGGGAGAGTAATGAATGCTGGAGGGGATGTGGCAAAATGGGGACATTAATGCATTGCTGGTGGAGCTGTGAACTGATCCAGCCATTCTGGCTGGCAATTTGGAATCATGCTCAAAGGGCTATAAAAGAATGCCTGCCCTTTGATCCAGCCATACCATTGTTGGGTTTGTACCCCAAAGAGATCATAGATAAACAGAGTTGTACGAAAATATTTATAGCTGCGCTTTTTGTGATGGCAACAAATTGGAAAAGGAGGGTATGTCCTTCAATTGGGGAATGGCTGAACAAACTGTGGTATATGCGGGTGATGGAATACTATTGTGCTAAAAGGAATAATAAACTGGAGGAGTTCCAGGTGAACTGGAGAGACCCCCGGGAACTGATGCAGAGCGAAAGGAGCAGAGCCAGAAGAACTCTGTACACAGAGACTGATATACTGTGGTACAATTGAATGTAATGGACCTCTGAACCAGCAGCAATGCAATGACCCAGGACAATTCTGAGGGATTTATGGTAAAGACGCTACCCACATTCAGAGGAAGGACTGCAGGAGAGGAAACATATAGGAAAAACAACTGCTTGAACGCATGGGTCGGGGTGGACATGATTGAGGGTGTAGACTCGAAACTACCACACCAATGCAACTACCAACAATTTGGAAATTGGTCTTGATCAAGGACACATGACAAAACTAGTGGAAATGCGCATCGACCATGGGTGGGGGGAGTGCAGGAGGGGTGGTGAAGGGGATAAGAGGAGTATGAATCAGGCAACCATGTTAAAAATGTATATTAATAAATGTTAATAAAAAAAAGAAAAGCCCCATTTTTATTGTTCTTAACATAACTTACCAGTCTTACTCTGAGCTCTCTTACCATTTCTTACTCATCTCACTCTGAGCTTCAGCACTACTGACATTATTCATGTCAAACAGTGCTACTCTTTTAAAACATAGATTTATTTTGTTTCTGCAATATAAACATTTACAAATTATCCCCATTTGGTGAGATTCTTTTGTAACAAAGTAGAATAAGTAAAACATAATATTATCTCATCTCAAACATTATGCCTTATTGCACATTTTGAGTAAGTACTCTCACCTCTGTTTAAAAAAATTATCAAGGTAATTTTTCCCCTCAAACTCTACTTCATTGAAAAAAGTAAAACAAATTCCATGTTGCAAATATGTTTAGTCAAGAAAAATAAAATTCACCTCACTGGTTGTATAGAATTAGACACATCTTATGTAAAAATGGGACCAGTTAGTAATGATGTCTCAGCAAACTCCAAATCCCTGGCTGCAACATCTCTAGCAAGGGGGAGGTGAGTGAGTGGAAAGAATTCTTCCTCCACCCCCTCCCTTGGCACTTGCAGCCTCTAGTAACTGCTAATAACACAATCCTTCTCTGTCCAGGAATGGTGGTTATCTAACTTAGCTTTCACAGGCTAAATTGGCTGGCAAAAAGGGAATAATCCAGAAATAGGCAGCTTCCACTATTTGAGGCTTATTCCCTAAGCCCCAGATAGGTAAAGTGCTCAGGATGTCTTCAAGAAGCTTTCTTAATCATTGGAATAACAACAACTTTCAAGATCTTCCAAGATGGAGATTTGACTTAGGTAAAGTATGAAATTGGCTTATATGCCCTGAAACACAACACCCCACTTGCACACTCTTAAGAGAAGGGAATTATTAATTCAGGGAAACTGGGAAGGAGGGAAAAATTCTAGGTTTGAGGGTGAGGTAAAATCTATCTAAGATC
Source organism: Gracilinanus agilis (assembly GCF_016433145.1). Lineage (NCBI taxonomy): Eukaryota > Metazoa > Chordata > Mammalia > Didelphimorphia > Didelphidae > Gracilinanus > Gracilinanus agilis. Next base: position 26,715,195 of record NC_058135.1, read on the forward strand.
TTCAAGGTGCTATCACAGTAGCTAACCCTCCCCCACCCAGAGGGAAAGCCTCTGAATTAAACTATTTCTCCCTAAACTCCCTTACAATCTAAACTATCTCCTAAAATTAAATAATAACAAATCCAAGATAGTAGTGATGGTCTTGATTGTAGATCTGTAGTGTTTTAGAGTTGGCTGGGTCACTGCATGCAAGGCTTTGTCACAGTGCTCACAGCCTTGGGAAAACACTCTGGATAGAGTCTGTATGGAGCATATAGCAATGATTCACACTGCTCTCTGGGTTAGAGATAAGCTTAAGCTAGTAAGAAGTAATCCTACCCCTTCCAGCCACCCAGCTCCCTCTGTCCCGCAAAGAGTGATTTTGGCAATCTGGGTATCCTGCTTTTTATACTCACATTCTTAACTGCCCCAACTGCCCCCTCTCCTGGAGTTCTGGGGACACTGTGGAGTTCTGTGAAGCAGTTCACCCCATTTAAGATTATTTATGTTACACTTTCTCAAAATCTATTTCCATTTCTCTCTCTGCATATGGATATATAGATATTAGTATTGACATATTTATCTAGATGATGTAGATTTATATAATATAGATTATCTAGATATCAATATATAGAAGCGATATAAAATAAATTGATATAGACATAGATGATAGTGCCATTGATTAAAGAGATAGATAGATGGATAGATAGATTACATAGAAATAGATTATGTAAGAAATAGATATGTTTGTCTGCATTCTAAATCTATCACCTTTCTGTCAAAGGACAGCTAGTATTTAATATCATGGGTTCTATGGAATAATGGATAGTCAGTATATATTACTATAGTTTTCAAATGTATTCATCTTTATAGGATTGTTACTATATACATTGTTCTCCTGGCTTTTCTCATTTTCATTATTAATTAGTTTCAAAAAGTTTTCCAAATTTTTCAGTTATACAATATTGATGTTAAAAAAATTAAAAAACAATTTCTCTCTTGGTTCCTCTTCATTCTGCATCTATTCATATAACTCTTTCCATTTCTTTTTGAAATATTTTATCTCCTCAATTATGTAGCACTATATAATAATATTAATATTCCCATACCACACTCTGTTCAGACCTCAGTAATGAAAACTTCAACTTGAAGAAATTGCCTGAGGGACTAATGTGAATACAAAGAACTTTAGAGTGAAAGTAAAACAAACAAAACAAAAGGAACACATTTCTTTGTATAAAAGAGCTAAAACTATGAACAAAAAAAGCCTCTAAGCTACTTTCTAATGCTTTTAGAGAATAAAGAAAAGGCAATATCACTTGGGCCTGAAGTGGTAGTGGTCAGAAGGTAAATAAAAATAAAACCCTCTTCTCTCTGTTTTTCCTCCTTGGAAAAAGCCTCAACTAAGTCTGTGCCACCAGAGAAGTACAAACTCAGTTTTAACTGATTATTAAAAAATAATAATTCTCCTATTCTCCCCTTGTTCAAAGAAAACAGCTTCAACTATAGCCAATCCCTGGAGAAGAGAATTTTGGAATCCACATTGAAGGGAAAGACACAGGCCTAAACTCCTAACATGAGGAATGGAAAAGTTTGGACTAAAGAAAGCTACCAGGGATGAATAAAAAGTCCTTAACCTGGTCTCCAGAGCATAGAAAGATGTCAGACTCAACTTCTTGGGGCTTCAGCAGCAAAAAATGAATAAGCAAAAAAACAAAAACACAAAAGGTACTTTTTTTTTATTTCAAGGAAAACCAAGAGTAAAATAACTGAAAACATCTAGTCTTAAAACTTCAAAGAAAAAATAAAGAGCTAACCCATAAAGAATAATTAAAATTCTTCAAAAATATGCGAGTATAAAATTATTTTATTTTTTTTTTATTTTAAACCCTTAACTTCTGTGTATTGACTTATAGGTAGAAGAGTGGTAAGGGTAGGCAATGGGGGTCAAGTGACTTGCCCAGGGTCACACAGCTGGGAAGTGTCTGAGGCCGGATTTGAACCTAGGACCTACCTCCCGTCTCTAGGCCTGGCTCTCAATCCACTGAGCTACCCAGCTGCCCCCCGAGTATAAAATTATTTTAAAAGAAATGAGAACCAAAGAAGAGAGACTTGGCAAAAAAGATTAGCAGTTGTAAGGGGTAAAAATTTGGTTTGAAATTAAAAAAGAAGTAAGCCTTAAGTGATCCTTAAATGCCTTCCTTTGCCTTAGCAAAGTTTGTTTGTTTTATTCCTTGTTCAGAAACAATAAAATATTCCAATGTCTATATCCTGGAAATCTGATTTCTGAAGCCCTTTGAGATATTCTTATAGAGACTATTCTCTAGATGAAGCAATTGCTAATAAATAGACTCTGAATGTCTAACCAGAAAAAAAGAATTGGTTTGACAAAATATTTGTGAGTTAAAAAAGGATTGTAGTCACCAATTATAAAATATTAGCCCTTAAGTCCAAATAACTGTTAACAGCTTTATTTACAGCAAGGTAGAGATATTAAAGTGGGAGATATAGGAAGAAGGTAGAGAATTGTCTAGCCTACCACCCTAAGTGCTGCTCTGGTGAAGGCCAACTCAGTAGTAGCCTGCAAGGGCTCCCTCAGGTCCCAATCTCTACTTGGAAGTAGTGGTAGTCTTCATGCAGAAGTCCACCAAACCAAGCCTCCTCCTTCAGCTCCAGTCATTCACCCAGCCAGCCTCTCCAGCACAGAAAGCTCCAGTCAAGGAGTCTCTCTTCAGCTGGCTCACCAACACAGAATGAATGAATCAGATCTTGGGCTTGGCCTTTTATAACCCTTTTTCCATCTCATTTTCTGTCTCTCCCCCTCTTCACAGGAACCAATTGCAGACTTTCAATTTGCCTAGCACTGTCCAAGGGGCAGGGGTGGGAGTGGTGGCCTTTGGAGGTGTGAGCTTTCTGCAGTAAGTGACTTATGAACTCTCTTACTTAATGGCTAGCTAAGTGTTAAGTAGGAGTACTTTAAGTTCTTGATTTGATTATAGACAAAGGGAGAGTTAATTCTATCTTCACACAGCTTAAAAGAAGGGGTAAAGATGTTACTGTAGTTCAAAAACTTTTAAATTTAATATAATCAAAATTATCCATTTTACATTCTATGTCTTATTTGGTCATAAATTCTTACCTTATTCATATTTTGGATAGGTAAATACTTCCATTCTCCTCTAATTTGCTTATGATATCATCTTTTATGTCTAAATCATGTACTCACTTTGGTCTTATGTTGGTATACTGTGTGAATGTTGATCTATACTTAGTTTTTGCCACACTGTTTTCTTATTTTCACAACAATTTTTGTCAGATAATGGGTTCTTGAGTTTCCCATCCATTCCTAGTTTGACCTGGTCTGTAGAAATGTAATCCTTGTGGTCCTCCTTTTCTTTTCTCTAAACTTCTTTGATTTATTTACCTCTATGCCCTTTGATTCCTATCAAATGATTCCTATCAAATCTTTTCACTGTACCATATCTAAAATTTTCTGGGCAAACTAAATCAAAGGATTGAAGGAAACTCCAGTGAACTTAAGGCCAAGAAAAATCAATAATAATTAATTTCCCTCAATCACAAATTTCTTCATTATGATTATCTTATCTCAACTGTCCAACTAATAGAGTTTCCATTCATAGTTATTGAAATTTGTAAGTAGCTAATTAGAGATTTTAATCAACTCTATTTCTAAAATAAGAAACAATCCTAAACAAATGTTATTTAAAAAAAAAAAACCCGTCGGCTCATAAATAACAATTCTAAGGTCATTATAACATAAATTTTTAAAATACAAAAATGAATTTAATAAATTAGCTGGTTAAATGAAAAAGAACTGTGGCAAAAAAAGAACAAAAATAAAAAATTTAATCAACTGCTTCCCAATTTTGTTTGCTGGCAAAAGAAATAACTATTCTTATACAATTGTTTTATTTCCCCCTGAATTTGTATGTTTAGATGTGGCTAAAGTTTTTGGTCATGGATCCTAATAGATTTGAATCTAGAAAATAAAACTGGTTCTAGTATAACTCAGGAATTCCATATTTAGGCCATGTCCAATATACCATAAAGACTTGTTCCTGACAATCAATCTATTCCAATGGTTTTAACAATTAAAATAGCTGTTTTTATTGATACAATCTCTGAAATCTTAATACAATTCTGACAGAAGTGATTATCCAAAAATATACCTTTCAAAAATGAGAGGTTTTTAATCGAGTGAATCATACCTATTTAGATTAGTTAGAGCACCCTACTAGGAAAGCCGACCTAATGGGTTCAATTTGTGTGTAAAAACATAATTATTTCTTTAGTCCATGGATACTGATTGCACTTGAAAATCCAACCAACCATCATTCAAAAACATGCTGCTTATCACAGTGGGGATGATATAAGAGTGTATACATGAATTAATTTAGATCTAGCAAGGTAAAATAAATGTTTTACTAAAGGACATTGAGCAACAAACCAATAAGCAGATTAATGCTTCAAGAATCTGTGATTTTAACAGTATCACTGACACAGAGGAAATACTATATGTACTTTTGATTAATCGAGATTTATTAAGCTCCTACTATGTGCCAATGGGGCATCTGGGTGGCTCAGTGGATTGAGAGCCAGGCCTAGAGACTGGAGGTCCTAGGTTCAAGTCCGGCCTCGGACACTTCCAGCTGTGTGACCTTGGGCAAGTCACTTGACCCCTATTGCCCACCCTTACCACTCCTGGGCCAAGGACAGTCCCTAGCCCGGATGAAAAAAGGAGGAGGGTTGGGCATGGGGCTAGCAACCCCACCCTGTAAAAACTACATCTGCTAAAGCAACTGCAACCTAAAGTAGGGGCAGCTGGGCTAGCTCAGTGGATTGAGAGCCAGGCCTAGAGACGAAAGGTCCTAGGTTCAAATCCGGGCTCAGACACTTCCCAGCTGGGTGACCCTGAGCAACTGCGTGACCCATTGCCTACTGGTTGTGGCCCTATGCTCCTAGAATGGAGTCCCAGGATAAAAAAAAATGTGCCAATCACATAGTAGGTAGGCAAACCTGGATAATTCACTCAGATTCTATCTGCCTCAGTTTCCTAATCTGTACAATAACAACTCCTATCTCCTAGGGTTATAGTAAGTATGAAGTGAGATAATATTTGTAAAGTAGTTTGTAAACCATAAAGAAGTATATATGCTAGCAGGCATATAAACATATGAGCACATCATGCAATTTCTGACTATGAAGTTTTCCTGGCAAAGATACTAGCATTGGTTTGCCATTTCCTTCTCTGGTGGATTAAGGCAAACAGAGGTTAAGTGACTTGGCAAGGGTCAGACATTTATTTATTTATTTATTTGATTATTTATTTGGGATACATGCTTTATTTTTAAAATTTTTTTATTTAATTAATTTAGAACATTTTTCCATGGTTACACGATTCATGTTCTTTTCCTCCCCTCCCTGGAATCCCCTCCCATAGCCAATGCACAATTCCACTAGGTTTTACATGTATCACTAATCAAGACCTATTTCCATATTATTGATATTTATACTAGGGTGATTGTTTAGAGTCAATATCCCCAGTGATATTCGCATCAACCCATGTGATCAAACAGTTGTTTTTCTTCTGTGTTTCTGCTCCTACAGTTCTTTCTCTGGATGTGGATAGTGTTCTTTCTCATAAGTCCATCAGAATTGTCCTGGGTCATTGCATTGCTGCTAGTAAAGAAGCCCATTACATTCAATTGTGCCACAGTGTTTCTGTCTCTGTGTACAATGTTCTCTTGATTCTGCTCCTTTCACTCTGCATCAATTCCTGGAGTTCTTTCCAGTTCACATGGAATTCCTCCAGTTCCTTATTCCTTTGAGCATAGTAGTATTCCATTATCATCAGATACCACAATTTGTTTAGCCATTCCCCAATTGAAGGGCATATCCTTGTTTTACAATTTTGTGCCACCACAAAGAGCACAATTATAAATATTTTTGTACAAGTCTTTCTCCTTATGATCTCTTTGGAGTATAAACCCAGCAGTGGTATGGCTGAATCACAGGGCAGGCAGTCTTTTAGTGCCTTTTGGGTGTAGTTCCAAATTGCCATCCAGAATGGTTGGATCAGTTCACAACTCCACCAGCAATGCATTAATGTAAGGGTCAGACATTTAGAAAGTATCTGAAGTCACCTTTGACAAGTCTTCCTGACTCCAGGCTCAATACTTTATCCATTTAGCTCAATTTCTCTATGCTTTTCCCTGTGCTTTTTTTGGTACTATCTTTTCAGAAATTAAGAAAAATCATCTTCAATTAAAACAATTGTTTGAATTAACTTTGACTGTAATCTTTCCAAAAGTTAAAGAATAGGAATTAATAATTGCTAATGTCTACATTGCTATTGATTTCATTCTTAATCATATATAACTTTCTCATTTAATTCTATAAGATTGAGGGTTGGTATATAGAGAGGAATGAGTGACTCTTGTTTATTAAAAACATAATATTTGATCTTAGTTGATTGAGAGACAAGCTGAAATTTCAATAATTAAAGAATAAATATACTCCTAGATTATCCCAGGGCTTGAGCTGGTAAGATTAAAAATGGGAATGAGTCAGGTAGCTGAATGTGGTTGCCCTGATGCAGGTGTTCTTCATCCTTTAATCCTGCTACAGAAATAATTTTAGTTTGTATCTAAACTAAGCCATTAAAACATCCAAATAAATCATGGGAAATTCAATCCATTTTTATAGGCACTATCAAATAAGGATATTCGGTATGGAAACTTTGGTTTTCTGGAAACATAATTTGAACAGGCTACTTAGTATCACCTAGAAAAAAATCTGCATAATAGACTCCTTATTTGTGTATTCTGATGTGATGTAAGCATAGCCCTGCACTACATATAATACAGGTAATAATGTTCCTTGGGATTTTTACTGCATCCTTAAAGTCTCTGTCTCTTTTTCCATTACAGCAGTAATTATCCTTCCTTTCAATTTCTTCAAATTTTCAGAATATTTCACATTAATTCTGTAAACACTCATTGTATAACATATACTTAAAGCAAAAAGAAAATTTAAACATAGCTAACTATAATACCAAAATTATTGTTTTGCTGAATGCATTTTTACAGTGTATATTTAGTTTCATTTGAAAGATCCTATTGTCAATTACTTTTTCAATTTTGTCCCCTTGACTCCCCAAAATTTAAAACTTGGTAAAATGAATAGAAAAAAAAGATGAGTTGGAAAAGACAAAAAGTTCTAATAATAACAGCCCAAATCATGTTTAAAAAATAAATTGTGTCATGATAGACAGAGTTTGTGCCACTTCATTCCACTTCTCTCTCAAATGTAGTTTTTATTATTTGCCACTGGTGCAAACCATCTGAATATATTAAACTCATCTCACTCATCTTAGTAGAAAGACATAGCTTGACCTAAGTCAGTGGAAGTAAATGGGACACATGATTTAGAGGCACTAATGTAATAGTTAATGGCTCTATTGGCATTGACCATTTTATGTCCCCAATGGACATTTCCTGTTTCCCTTTAATTGGTCTTTTTTGGGGGATTGAGGGGTCTAAGGGGAGGAAGGTCCTTTCCATCCAACTTCTCTGTTGTTTTCTAGTTAATTACCACTCAGTGCCTTTGAAGAGTTTCATTGAAGAAGATGATGGAAGGGAACTATAAAGTAATTTTGTTCTATCTTAAGAAAATAAAGAGTGCTACTCCCTGAAGAATGTTTCTAGGATTTTGGTCTATTTCAGTTTTAAATGCCTTAAGACGCATTTAAAGACACTTGTCCTAAAGACTATTGAACCCATTATTAGTCTAATGGACTTTATAAATAATTTCTTTTTTACACAAACTTTGATTGCATTTTCTTAATTTCATCCCATTTTTTCCTAGCTATATTTCATTTAACCGTGTTAAAAATCTCTCTCTATTTTCTGTCATGGAAAAATGAGCATAATAGCATTTAATTTAATAAATTTAACCTTATCACATATTGTAGACATGACATAAAAGACTAATCTTGTTTGTTTAAAATGGAACATATGTATTTAAGCTATCATTTTGGTGGAAAAAAAATCAGTTCTTTACCTGGAGAAAAGATACAAAACATTTTCCCATATATTTTAGATATCATATATTCAAAATCATTAGAGGTACACTTTAGAAGTAGCATTTAAAATTCTTCCAAATGTCCCATCCATCGCTATGCCTGAGCTAGTGTGTTCACATTGCTTATTTACTGGCCTGTGTTTATTCTCATCAGTAAATCAAATAAACTAGTGGTTTTCATAGTAACAAATTTGTAAAACTTAATTGACTAAATCTACAGGTAATATTTAGAAATGAATCCATTAGAGGTAGCTAGGTAGCTCAATGAATCAAGAGCTAGTCCTAGAGACATGAGATCCTGGGTTCAAATTTCATATTAGACACTTCCTAGCTGTGTGACCCCTGGGCAAGGTCCCCCATTACTCAGCACCTTTACCACACTTCTACTTTGGAACCAATGCATGGTATTGATTCTAAGACAGGAGGTAAAGATTTAAAAAGAAAGAAAGAAATTAGTCCTTTTAGAGCCTTCATCTCCTGCCATCATACTCTAGACACAGGCTTAAACTGTACGGTCATTCAGGCCAGCCCCCAGTTTTTATGGAGGTTCCCCAGTCATGGTTTTTTCCTGATTGGTCCATAAAATATTTGTTTAGAGTCAAATATGTTTCCATCTAGAAAGCTAAAAGTGTAGATATGATTCTTGTAGCTTCAAACCACAGAATTCACACATTATCATGTTGTCTGATTCAAAGGCTCACATTTTTTCCCTTCTCTAACCACCCCCAACACCCCATAAATCTGGAAAATTTGAAAAATAGCACAAAAATATACTCAGAGCAAAAAAGTGAAAAAAGAGTGAAATATGGAGCAATGGCGAAAAATTATGTTTTTCCATGGAAAGCTGCAGGGATCAGTGTAATATGATCAAAAGAAAATTAAATCTGGAGTCAGAGGAATTGAGTTTGGTGTTCAACTTGCATCTCTGTGACTACTGACAACTCCCTTAACCTCCTAAGATCTCTGTTTCCTTATCTGTAAAATTAAGAGACTCAACTAGATACCTTCTGAGGCACTCTTCAGCTACAAATCAGTGATCCTATAATACTAAATGTAAATAATTGTTGCAGAAATTGAATAAGAAAACTTTCTTTTGTAAACATTTTTCATCATATGCTAATTTTTTGAGAGGGACAGAAACTGGACCTGGGATTTCAATGGTTAGGGAACCTTTTAGATGAGGAAACTCCTTCCATCTTATGGGCAACAGCAACTTGTTTACCATTTAGAGTACCTACAACCCTGAGAGGTTAAGTGACTTCCCCTAGTACATGTGAGTTCACAATTTCTTTCAAGTCGATGTCAGGGCAAATAGCATATTTCTAAAGGGATAGTAAAACATAATTCCTGAGGGACCTCCCCATGATCCTGGGCAGCTCAGGATGTTTAAGACTAGAATTTAAAAAGAATTTGTCACCTTGAATTTGTGGAAGATTTTTTCACATAAAGAATTCTCATTTTGGGGTGAAATTTAAGCCTAAAGTTCTCTTTCTACACTGTTTTACATTTACTGATTTGTTACAAATAGTAACAGTGTCTTCATATTTCAATGGCATTTACTAATTTAAAAGTTGTGATCAATTCTTAATTGGACATTTTAAAGTTATCCTGCACTTCTTACTCTATAAATTGCTGTGTTAATGTTCCATTTTTCCTATGATGGCAAAAAATAATAATGACAATGATAACTCTCAGTTACAAAATTTTGAGGTTTGCAAAATATTTTAAATACATTATTTTATATCTTCCATTAATTCACCATTCCCAATTAAATATGGACTCTGAACGTGGAACACACTCAGACGAACAGTTTTTATATTTATGAGTTTTTATAATTATGTATTCTGTGCCTTATTTTTTATGTTTCCTCAATAATAAAACAATAAATCACATTTCATAATAATTTAATTTTGTCAGAGGCCTTTCCTCATAATAATCTAATATTTAGTGTAAGTACATTAATTGATATTTCACAGAAGAAAATTATCCTTAAGTGATTTACCCCCAGGATCTGAACTCAGGTCTTCTGAATCTAAGATCAACTTTATTAATGCTTATCTAATGCCACTGACCTACCCCTTCTGACAGCATGATTCTCTCTTCAAGCTAGCCCTCATTCTCTTCAGCAAGTACTATAGCTTCGATGAAAATGAAACTAAGAATTTAATTTTTGTCTAACTGACCTGGCCCATTAATATGCAATTATTTTGCCCAAAAGTAGACCTTTCATTAGCTTAGCTAGAGGATAAGGTTAAATTTCTAGTCTATTTCAAGCAGGAATCAGACATTTAACCTTGGAATTATTGTGAACCATTTACAAGTCCAATTGGAGAGGAAACAGATCTGCACATATAAGATAGGATGACAAAATTGAACTGGAAATTTCTATTGCTTATGAGCATATGTGTTTATACATATTTATGCATATGTGTGTATATCTGTGTATGTACACGTGTACATGTATGGATATTGCATAGATACGTATATGTATGAAAATTGAGAGGAAGAAAGAGAAAATGTCTTGTTCTCTTACTCAGTAGACAAATCTACAACCATTGACAATCAATAAAAAATAATTTTCTCCTAAATGGAATTATGTGTAGTTTTAATGTTTGCTGTACTTGAATCTTTTCAGTTGTGTCAACTCTTTATAACCCCATTTGAAGTTTTCTGGGCAAAGATACTAGTATGGCTTGCCATTTCCTTATCCAGCTCATTTTATAAATGAAGAAACAGAGACCGCAAAAGTTAAGTTTTTTCTACAAGGTCACACAGCTAAGTGTTTGAGTCCAAATTTGAACTCAAGCCTTTCTAACTCCAAGCTTGGTACTCTGTTGACTGAACCACTTATCTGCTCTTTAATACGTAGATCCTATACAGTCTCCATATTCAATTTTCTATTTCAGATGCATGAACAAACTCTTAATGAGTTTTTTATCTTTCTTTAATTCTCATCTTCTTCCAAGGAGACTCGAGTGCAAGGGGAAAGATTGGTATGTACCACATGGGTTAAATGCACTTATTTTAAAAGTCATTTTGTGCTTTTTATTTGTTTCACTTCATTCCAGAAACTTGTCTAAGTTTTAACCAGTTACTATACTCCATTATGAGCAACAGAAAAATTAATCATTTTAAGTTCCAAATGGTATTGTGGATAAAAAGAATTGAATAGTAACAATAGGGACTGAGTTTAATTAATTAAAAGAAATGTTTTGCAATCCAGCTGTGGAGCATTTTTATTGAAAGCTTCTATTTCTCTTTCAAATGATCTCACTCATGAAAATATATAGAAGAGGGCAACTTATTCTTTGTATTCAAGGCTATAAAGAATCCACTTTATTTGCAATTTAAAGATCTGGTTTTAATTCCTCATTCTGCTACCTCTTGGGGTGACCTTAGGCAAGTCTTAAACTCTTTGGACCTCAATATTTCCATCTGTAAAATGAAGACATTGGACAAAATCATCCTATGCTTAACCATTTTTATTTCATGTCAATTCCAGGGCTTAGGCAACCATAGAGCTAACACACTCATGGAATTGTGGGCAGACAACTGGGAAAGTGAATAGAAGTCCATACAAGTGGATGGAAAGTGATCAGTGCCTGGCTCCGATATGGAATTCAAACAAGAGAGATTTCCAACATATCAGAGGACTTAAGAAGTAGAAGATAAGTAGTTTTCTAAGCAGAGAAGATCTCTCTATTAGTAGGGGACTCCAGTGGCAGGGAAAAAATGTAAAACTTGATCATCATCATCATCATCATCATCATCATCATCATCAGTGTTGATTCTTTTGTCCGTAGTTGTTTCATTTTATATTTCACACAATATACTGGATGAATATTTATATTTAAAAGGTAGGCTTCAGTTTCTAGAGAATTTGAAAGTCATTAAAAGTTATAATTTCTTGAATACAACTAAATCTACTCACCCTCTGTTCTTGATTTCTGAACCCATCTTGTTGTCCATTTGTGTTATCTGTCATAGAAATACATACCAGTGAACAAACTTAATAAGCTATTCATCTTACTGTTTTTAATTATCTTGGCAATAGACATTATGCATACATTTAGTTTTTCTTGAATGGAAGTTTAGGCAATTTTTTACCATTTTGGATATATTTCTGGAGTTACTGTAATATTTGAGGGCTTGATGTCATCAGCATGATGTCATCCTTTAAAGGAAGACATTCCAAAAACAATCTCTCTTCAACTTAGTGTCTTTCCTGGATCCTCTCCATCACTATGGATATCTTTGGGAAGTATTCTTCTCCCTATTTTATGCATCTCCTGGTAGGTGTGAGCGTAGAGCTGGCTGTTGAGCAGAATTATCACTTTTTATTATCAGAATTTTCCCAAGAAATCTTGAATATCTGTGGTACAACAATATGCTTTATATAACCTAATCCTAAGGAGAGAGGTAGCAAAATGGAAGGAGAGAGTTATAATTGCTTTCATTAATCATATTTCAAGTTTTCTTACTGAGTCGCAAAGAAGAGGGATACATCCAAAGTTATCATAAATACTTTATTCCCTAAAGAATATTTAAAGCTACTTCAAACATAGCTATGTATTTATGCTTCTTTAATTTTCCAAACTCTTATTAAAGAAAAAAAAAGTTTTCCTACTTCTTTTGGGTGTGTGAAATGGGTTTCATTTACTCTTTGAGAAGAGTATACCCATTAATCATCAACCTCAACAAACATTTATTTGGTCCACCCTAGATGCTCCATCCTGATTTTGAAAAGGTAGCCCCAAAAATGGACATTAAGGAAACCAAACCTGCATAAACCCTTTGGCTGAAAGAATATATTTAGAGCTCAATGCTATTTTTCCATTCAGAATCCTGCTTGCTCTCTAAGTCAGAAACCTCTGACCCCTGAACTCTTTAATAAGCTCAGTGATCCTCCAGAAATACTTGCCAGCAAGAAAACCAGATGATGCTAGGTTTCCAAGTGATTCAAACACAGCTTTTTACTACAAAGTCCCTTTTCAATTAGATTGCTGGATCTCAGATGGTACTAGGATGTAAGGTAATGAGGCACTCGCAGCCTAGGGCTCCTTGGGATTTTCCTTTAGTGTTTGATTCAGATCCTTGAAGGGTCCTGGGCTGCCCTGGATACTGAATACTTGCATTTCTCTGCCACATCTGAGGTTTCAGTGCCTTTGTGTATTTTGTCATACTTTCAAGTCTATTGTAAAGAACCTACTAATTTGGCAAAGCTTTTGTTTCTGAGAACTAAGCATTTTCATTTCCAGCAACAGGAAAATAGAAGCACTAAATGGTACAAGCCTAAGCCTGTTTCTAATCATAGGCAGATTAAATGAGGGTATCATTTGACAGTCATTGTATGTTGGAAACATCAACTAATGACCTTTATTACTAATGACCTAGGCCCTCAGGCAATGAACCTAGACAACACTGATTAACAGAGAAGCCTGCTGATTTTTACAACCATATAAAATAAAAGAAGTCTTCGTGTTAATTGAGAAGGGGTAGGGCAAAGAAAGGAATGTAAAAGAGAATCAGCTATAAAAAGAAATAATTTCTCCTCTCTGTGCCAGATATTAGAAAATTAATTCACTGATATGGAAATTCAAAAGTATTTGTCACTAAATCTCAAGAAGAGATGAGATAGAGTTTGAAAGAGGAAGAATGACCATCAGATCCAGAGTTGTTCATCAACCCAATCTCTCTGCCCTCTCCAAGAGCTATCACTGCCAACACACCAGCTAGAAAGTCAGTTTCTTCTGGCCCAACACAATGCCTTAAGTGCAGTTCCTAATTCTTTCTATTAGCATAATGAGAGCTCCTGGAGGCTTTTCTGCTGTTAGTATGAGTTTTTTGATGACTAAAAAATTTTCTTTGCTAAAATTTGTGCTCTTGGTAGAGTACTCTACAAAGTTGCCACTTTCTGCTGAGAAAGCTTCCTTTTTGTTCTCTGTTCACCATTTTTTTAATCAATACAAGCCCATGGCCCGCCATCTTCCAGGCTAAACTGAACCCCATTGCCTGGTGTTTCTTTTCCAGTTCTAGAAGCATTACAAAGTATACATTTTAAGTTTGGTCTCTGCCCAGTCCCTTTTAGTCTTTTTTTCATTGATATCTTTTAACTCTGTAATCTCCAAAAAGAAGCAAAATAGGTTAGGTAGAATAGCAGATGGAAGGAAGGAAAAAAGGAAGGAAGGAAGGAATGAACGAACGAATGAACAAACAAATGAATGAACTAACAAATGAAGAAACAAAGGAATGAAGGAACAAAGAATGGCAGGAAGAAAAGAAGGCAGGAAGGCAGGAAGGCAGGAAAGCAGGAAGGAAGGAAGGAAGGAAGGAAGGAAGGAAGGAAGGAAGGAAGGAAGGAAGGACAACCTTGTTTTAAGAAACCCCAAATTTACCCTTGTCCCATGAGAACTTGCCTTCAAGAAATCCCCTAATTTACCTTTATCTGGCTCTTAGGTATTCTAGCCTCTGACTACATCCTCTCTTCCAAGTGTTTAGGCAACAAGTTAGTTGTTCCTCCTTGGTTATACTCCCTAAGGTATGAAGATATAAACCTAAGTTCTTTATAGTTCAGTCAAAATTTCCATTATTCGTGTCTTTCCCTAGACAATATTCCCAGAATAGTGGCTCTGAATGGTGAGTGGTAGATCTCTGTGGTGGCCAATAAGCAACGTCTACTTTGTACTGATTAAAGACATGTTCTATTATAACAACTTTGCTAGTTCTGCATTTTTTCAGATTGACAGAAGGAAGGAAGAAGAATTTACTAAACGTCTACTCTTTGCAAGGAACTATGGTAAGTACCTTTCAAATATTATCTTATTTAATTCTCTCAACAATCCTGAGAGTTTAGTGCTATTTTTATCCCCATTTTACAGTTGTAGAAACTGATATTCACAGAGAGAAATTAAATAACTTGCCTAAGGTCATACAGTAAGGCAAATTAGATTTGAACTCAAGTCTTCTTGGCTCCAGGCTCAGCATTCTATCCATTATACTGCCTAGATGTCCCCTAGGGATCATGGAGGCTATCTAAGCTCTTAATTTTAAAGTAATTTATTTTTCAATCTATCTGTACACATATATGTGTTTTATATGTTTTTCATGCTTATACATATACTATCAAATAATGCATATTTCCTTGTTCATCATATTGTGAAACAAGATACATATTGCTTACATCATTCATGGAAGAAATTAAATAAAGAATGGTATGCTTAAATCTGCATTTGGACTCCTGCTCCTTATGGTAGTAGATATCCTTTTTCATCATGAGTCCCTTGGAATTGTCCTGGATCTTGCCTTATTAATAATAGTTAAGTCATTCACAGATGATCATCACATATTATTATATTATTACAATATGTTTATATATTCTATTTAAACTGACCAAAAGAAGGTCTTATTTGCCTAAGATAAATATAAAGTGAATAGCAAAGCTAGGATTTGTACCCAAGTCCTTTGATTACAATTCTATCCCATTGCTAATGATTATAATTATTTATTGACTTGTTTTCTCATAATCATTTTTTCTCTTATCCAATATAACCTTCTATGAGGTTAAATATTTTTTATGTATAGATCACATTACTAGGTTCTGTTGCTCAAATATTTCCTGAGGTTCCCTGTTGCCAAACAAATAAAGTCCAGACGTCTTTGCCAAGAATTTCCCTGAATTCACCGTATTTTTCCAGCTTTGTCTCAGGCTATTTCCCTACATATAATCTATGTTATTGCTAATGTAAAGTATTCTCCATCTTCTGAGTTTACTGTGTTTTTCCTTCTCAGTGCCTTTGTTCATTTTATTTCCTATGCTTTGATGCATTCATTCCAAAGATTCACCAATAGCAGTTGAACTTCTTTTTATCCTTTAATCTTTTTAATTTTTTTTTCAATCAGCAAGTATTTATTTTCCCCACCTATCCACTTGAAAAAAAAACCAACAAATTCCAGAGCTTTGTAACAAATACTCAAAATCAAGCAAAATGAATTCTTACATTAGACATGTCCAAAAACGTATGCTTTGTTATATGTCTTAAATCCATCACTTCTCGGTTAGGAAATGAGGAGCATGTTCAGGATTCTGGACTCATGGTTGGTCATTGCATTAAACAAAGTTCTTAAATTATTCAAAATCGTTTGGATTTACAATGTAGTAAACTCCTTTGTAAATTTCTATTCTGTTTCTACTCATTTTACTTTATATCAGTTCATACAAACCTTTCTACTATTCTCTGAAACCATCCCAAGTCAAGTCAATAGGCATTTATTAAATGATTACTATATTACAAGGTAAGGATACAGAGAAAGATAAAAAAAAATTGTCTGCCCTCAAGGAGCTTTGAGTCTAATAGAAAAAAGAAATGCAAGTCACTTGGTTTAAGCCAAATTTAGACTGAATAACTTGGAGATAATGCCAGAGAAAAGGCATTAGCATTAAGAGGAATCAGAACAGGCTTCTTGTAGACTATGGGGCATTAGCAAAGAGTTGAAGAAAACAGCGAAGCCAGGAGGCAGAGATGAGGAAGAAGAACATTCTGTGCTTAGGAGCCAGCTAGAGAAAATTAAGAGAGTTGAGAGATGCAATATTAATTTATATTCATATGCCATAATTTGTTCATTCATTCTCCAATTAATAGCAACTCCTATCTTTCTTATTTCTTTTCCACCACAAAAAAATCTGACATAAATTTTTGTTCACTTTGGTATAACAGTCCTTAGAAACACAACCCAAATAGCATCACTTCTATGAAGCCTTCTCTGAGTCTTCCCAATTTGTAATAAATGAGCTTTCCCCAGGCTGGATCTCATAAAACATACTTTCCTGTAGTTATCATCTATTAAGTATTAAGTTGTATTGCAGGGGGGTTTGCTTATTTGTTTCTTTTTTATGAAAGGGACTGTACTATCCTTTCATTCTTTCATCTTATGTCAAATAGAGCAATAACAACTTTCTCTTTACCTTTAAACTGAACTTTTATTGATATGTTTATCTTAAAATAGCCCACATTTCCCCCTAAGATGCAGCTTGGTGGCACAGTGGATAGCACCTTTAGTCAGAAAGATCTGAATTCCAATTCAGCCTCAGATACATTCTTGATGAGTGACCCTGGACAAGTTACATGATCACTGACTGACTCAGTTTCCTCAATAATATTAATAGCATTAATAGTAATGGGGATATTAATAGCACCTACCTCCCAAGATTGTTATCTGTTAAATAGTAGTTGCACAATAAATGGTTTTTTATTTCCTTCTTCCCTCTGTCTCTTCCTCTCTTTACTCCAAGAGAGTCATTCCATGTAAGAAGCTATAAGAAGTTCTCTTCTATTATACAAATGCTGTATTTTTTCTGTTGTGGGATAAATATCTCAATACTGAAGATGCTAGTGGTGAATGATTTATAATGCATTTTTCTTCCTTGAAAAACCTTGAAAAAATATTGGTGAGTTATCACCATTAATTTTTCCCATTTTTTATTGTTATGAAAACACACTCCCATATTGGTCATTTTTGTAATAACAAAGCCACACATAACTAAAACCCCAAAATAAAACCAAAGATACATTAATGTGAAAGACGACTCCAACAGATCTTTCTCTGGAAGTGTATAGCATTCCCCACAGTTAACACCATTATTTCCAGGAATCCCTTCTCAGCAGTTGCCAAGTCCTAAGGGTCCTTCATGTTTAAAGAAATCTACATTATGCATTCATTTTAAAAATTCTTCTATTTCTCAAGATAAGGGAAGAGAAAAAGAAGAGAAAGACACAGAGTTGGGGAGGGAGAGAGAAAAAAGGATGAGGAGGGAGTAAGAGAAAAAGGAGAGAAAAAAGAGACAGGAGACAGAGACACAGAGGGAGAGAAGGCTTCCAACTTGTAAGTACAAGTTAGATGTTGTGTCATGATAGAAATCTGTTCATTTCCAGCTTTCACAAAGAATAACACACTAGGATAGGTATTCTTATTTTAGAGTCTGAATATTTTTAAAAATTTTGATAATTTCATTTTGATATCATTGTTTTTCTCTGTAATTGTATGTATTTCTTTCTACATTTCAAATCATTATTCTGAAGAGAGGTTCTCCAAAAGGATCTGATCTCACCACTGCCAGAGGGCCCATAATCTGCATTATAATATGTAAAATTGCAATAGAATGTTTTCTGCATTCTTTTATTTGACAGTATTTTTATTTAAAAATAGGCAATTACATTAAGATACCATAATACAATGTAGAATGTGACATGGGCAAATTCTCAGCTGAAGTCATAAAATCACCAGGCACATTGATCCTTTTATTAGAAGCTTGTATTATTATTAGCCCGTGGGGGAAAGGGGAAGAATAATGGCCCAGAAATCTTGTCACCAGTTTCTACAAAATAATCACTGATGAGGGAAACTGTCAAGCTTGGTTGTTAATAGGTCTGGCTGTTGAATGAAAGGTATGACCAATCATATGGGTAATAAGTGGTGAATATGTACTTGTAAAAAGAAAATGTATAAAAAAGAATTATAATTAAACTAATAAATACATAATTTCCACTAGTTATAACCATATCTGTGTTTATATGCTTACATATATGTGTGAATTTCATAAATCTATTATAAATGTCGTTAATTTTGATTTAAATATTTTCTTATAAAATTTATTATTTATTTTTAACATTCATTTCTAAATTTTGAGTTGCAAATTCTCTTTAGCCAGCCCCTCCCGAATCATAAATAATGATTTCAGTATTAATATTGTGTCTACGAATGACAAAATAGACTATAACATCAATATCAGAATAGACCTGGGATTTCACCGGTATAGAGACCTACTAGTCAGCAGTACAGGATTTGCTCTGCTATTTATAACTTTAAAAATTGTCTAGGAGTGCTGAATGATTGTGAATTACCCAAGTCTTTCAACCTTTATATGTCAGGGGTGGAATTTCAACCTAGATCATCCATAGAGGCTAACTTTCTTGCTAATCTGCAAAGCTGCCTCTCATTAATATAAAACATTTAAGACCTACTTGGTAGATCATTTATAATAGATACTATCAGATTTCAATGATGTACTCTAATCCAGTCATTTCATATGATAAAACTTCATTGAAGTTGGATGGAATATATTTAGAAAGAACAAAAATGTTAGACTTATCAACTTTAATAAGGTATACAAAAGTATGTCCAATATTTTCATACATATTTAAGTAATACTTATCTTCCTTTACCCCATCTTCCTATGCCCAACTGTCTCAGAAGAAGGATGTCAGTCTTTCACTCTATAAATCATAGTTTTATTGTCCTCCTAATTTGTTTTTAATTCCAGTTGATTTGAGTTCAGCATCCATGAAACTATCCCTGAAACTGCATCACTTTACAGAAGGTCTTTTTTATTTATTTTTTTTTCCTTTTCCTCTGATTAATGGGTCATTCTTTCACTCCATTGACTGAGTCAAAGTATCCCCAGCTATAAGAGCATTGCTTCTTGCAACTCCATGAGGGATATTATAACTAGGAGTAAAAAAAGTCATTCCATACCCTGACTGGTCAGAAGCTCTGAACCTTAGGAATTGCTCATATAGTGCAGGTCTGAGATGAAAGCAAAATATTTATTTAAGCAGTCCTACAACTGTTTTTTCACCCCGTTTGAAAGTATAATGTAGATGATGGAATGTTGATTTTTTTTCTGTATCCATTAAGGCCTACATTACTAGTATTTTGTGCTTTAAGCATTTTCAGGGATAGAATAAATAAGGAAACTGATACTCTTGTACAGAGTATTTTCCCCAAGAGGGACCCTATCATTCACTTGAGAAAGATAGTTTAGACATTCACTACACCTAAACTTGGTTTTAGAGGTTCTCTTGAAGTTATTCCAGATTGGGACAGAGTCATAGAGCCAGAAGGAGAAGGCTTTCTTTTAGATTTTTAAATCTAGACCTTGAGAGTTGAATGCCAGAATCACATGTAACCCATAGAGTTCCCCTCCCAGAGGGAACAACAAAAAGCCTTTTCTTGGTTCTCCTGCTAATTGTCTGACTACTCCTCCTCAATCTACATCATTATATTATCAGCCTCTTCCTATTCACTATATGTACATCCTCCAAAGTGTATTCTTGATCATTATTCTCTCAAACAAATAATTGAAATGAAGGAAATAAAATTATGTAATTAAACTCCATTTTTTTTGTTATTTTTTTATTTTTTAGAAAAATTTTCCATGGTTACACGACTCATGTTTTTACTTTCCCCTTCACCTCCCCTTTACCCCCCCAATAGCCGACACACATTTCCACTGGTTTTAACATGTGTGATCAATCAAGACCTATTTCCATATTATTGATACTTGCATTCGTGTGGTAGTTTCGAGTCTACATCCCCAATCATGTCCGCATCAACCCATGTGTTCAAGCAGTTGTTTTACTTCTGTGTTTCCACTCCTGCAGTCCTTCCTCTGAATGTGGGTAGCGTTCTTTACCATAAATCCCTCAGAATTGTCCTGGGTCATTGCATTGCTGCTAGTACAGAAGTCCTTTTTATTAGATTTTACCACAGTGTATTGGTCTCTGTATACAGTGTTCTTCTGGTTCTGCTCCTTACACTCTGCATCAATTCCTGGAGGTCTTTCCAGTTCACATGGAATTCCTCCAGTTTATTATTCCTTTGAGCAAAATAGTATTCCCTCACCAGCATATACCACAATTTGTTCAGCCATTCCCCAATTTTAGGGCATACTCTCAATTTCCAATTTTTTGCCACCACAAAGACCAATGGCTATAAATATTTTTGTACAAGTCTTTTTGTACTTTTGTACAAAGATCTCTCTGGGGTACGAATCCAGCAATGCTATGGCTGGATCAAAGGGCAGGTAGTCTTTTATAGCCCTTTGAGCATAGTTCCAATTTTGCCATCCAGAATGGTTGGATCAGTTCACAACTCCACCAGCAATGCAATAATGTCCCAATTTTGCCACATCCCCTCCAACTTTTATTATTCTCACCTGCTATCATTTTAGCCAATCTGCTAGGTGTGAGGTGATACCTCAGAGTTGTTTTGCTTTGCATTTCTCTAATTATTAGAAATTTAGAACACTTTCTCATGTGCTTATTGATAGTTTTGATTTCTTTGTCTGAAAATTGCCTATTTATGTCCCTTGCCCATTTATCAATTGGGGAATGGCTTCATTTCTTATATAATTTTATTTATATTTGAGTAATTAGACCTCTGTCAGAGTTTTTTTGTTATAAAAATTTTTTCCCAGTTTGTTGTTGCCCTTCTGATTTTGGTTGTATTGTTTTTGTTTGTACAAAACCTTTTTAATCTAATAAAATCAAATTTATTTATTTTACATTTTGTAATTTTTTCTAACTCTTGCTTGGTTTTAAAATTTTCCCTTTCCCATAGATCTGACAAGTATACTATTCTGTGTTCACTTAATTCGCTTATACTTTCCTTCTTTATATTCAAGTCATTCACCCATTCTGAATTTATCTTGGTATAGGGTGTGAGATGTTGATCTAATTTGTTTTCCATTTTTCCCAGCAGTTTTTGTCAAATACTGGATTTTTGTCCCAAAAGTTGGGCTCTTTGGGTTTATCATAGACTGTCTTGCTGACGGTCACTTACCCCAAGTCTATTCCACTGATTCTCCCTTCTGTCTCTTAGCCAGTAGCATATTGTTTTGATGGCCACTGCTTTATAGTATAGTTTAATATCTTGTACTGCTAGGCCCCCTTCCTTCACATTTTATTTCATTATTTCCCTTGATATTCTTGATCTTTTGTTCTTCCAAATGAACTTTGATATATTTTTTCTAATTCAATCAAAAAATTTTTGGTAGCTTGATAGGTATGGCACTAAGTAGGTAAATTAATTTGGGTAGAATGGTCATTTTTAATATGTTAGCTCATCTTACCCATGAGCAATCAATGTTTTTCCAATTGTTTAGATTGAGTTTTTATTGTTTGGAAAGTGTTTTGTAGTTATGTTCATATAATTCCTGTGTTTGTCTTAGCAGATACTTAAGTATTTTATATTGTCTAGGGTGATTTTAAATGGGGTTCTCTTTCTAACTCTTGTTGCTGCAATGTGTTGGAAATATATAGAAATGCTGATGATTTATGTGCATTTATTTTGAATCCTGCAACTATGGTAAAGTGGTTGATTATTTCTACTACCTTTTTAGTTGATTCTCTAGGATTTTTTATAAACTCCATTTTAAAGATGAAGAAATTGAGACCAAGAGTGATTATGATTTTCCCAAGGTCATATAGATAGTAAATAACAGTAAATAATGTTTAAATCTAGTTTCTTCAATACCAGATTTGGATTTCTTATGATTTATGGTGGTTATCTCCTTCAAACAGGAAAAATCCACTTACGAAGGATGGCTTTCACTCAATGACCTCTGGATTACCAGCCCAAAGTGTGTCCTCAGTGTCACTCTGCTAAAATGTGTACCATGCAGCCAGTTGTGCGATGAGAAAAGGAAAATGATGGCTTGAATTCATGATTCTTAGCCCAGGACTGTTTCCACGAAAGCTTTGGCTCTCCACCCTTAATATAACCAGCGGATCATAGAATTTCAGATTTGGAAACAAACGTTTTGTTGATCTCATCCAACCCATTCTTGAAAATAAACTCCCATAATGGTATATTCACCCAATCTTTACCTAAAAATATCCAATAAAACAAGACCTACTATTCCCCAGGAAGCCCAATACACTTTGAGATAGTGATAAGTTGTTAGGAATTTGCTCCCCCACCAGCCACCAAACCCCAAACCTGTTTTTATTTTTTGTTGGTTTGTTTTTTCTTTTGTTGTTGTTGTGGTTTACCTGAATTTCTCTCTTTGCAACTTTGAATTCTAATCTCTGCAATGAAAGAGAAGAAACCTAATTCTTCTTCTACATAACATATCTTTTCATGAATTTGAAGACAGCCATTGTGTACCATCTGAACATTCTCTTCTTGAAATGAAATATCCTAGTTTCCTTCAAACAATCTTGTTGGTCAGGACTTGAGGTGATTCACTATTGTGGTTGTTCTCCTTGAGATGCTTTTCTGCCTATCAGTTTATAGCTTTTCTTTATGAGGTATCTGGAACAAAACACGGTACTCCAGGGGAGATCTGATAGGAGCAGAGGACAACTGAACAATTATTCCTAATTATTGGAAGCTATTCCTCTCTTAGGAGGCAATTAGGTGGCTCTGCAGAGTACAGGCCCTGGAGTCAGGAAGATCTGAGTTCAAATTTAGTCTCAGATGTGCACTAGTGTTGTATCCCTGAGCAGGGCACTTAACCTCTATTTGCCTTAATTCAGTGGAGAAGGAAATGACAAACCACTCCAGTATCTTTGTCAAAAAAAAATCCTATGGAAAGTATTGGTGTGCTATGGTCTATGGAATCATGAAGAGATGAACACTACTGAATGCCTTTCTTTAAAAGAATGCCTCTCTTGATGCAGAGTAACACCAAATTAAGTTTCTTTGGCTATTATATAAATGTACATACATAGTTTGCATAATTTAGATATATGTGTCAAGATAGATGAGAGAACTGAAAGATACACAGAGAGAGACACACAGAGAGAGACATATATATATATATATATATATATATATATATATATATAGAGAGAGAGAGAGAGAGAGAGAGA
>NC_058135.1:26739215-26872514 GCF_016433145.1 Gracilinanus agilis
AGAGACAGAGACAGAGACAGAGACAGAGATGATATCCCAAGAGTCTTACTTAATAGAGTTTTAAGCCATTAAGTTTATTTAACCTATTAAAATTTAACACTGCACTAAAACTTTGGGATAGCCATATATAAACACACATGTACATAAGTGTACACGTATGTGGATATATATGCACATTTGTATATAAGAATAATAAAATTAAATGTCATTGTTTATTCACATTGAGTTTATAGTTCACTTAACCCTCCAGATCCTTTTTATTACAACTACTATGCCTCACTCCTTTTTATATTTGTTAAATCATTTCTTTAACCCAAATTAAAGACTTCATATTTGTCCCTTACAGTGTGACTACTAAAAGATTGCTTTAGGAGATCTTCCATCTGGCCCAAAACAACCACTTCCATAAGTACCAGCCCAAGACATCTACCACTTTGAGTTTCCAGCCCAATCTCCAAACTGGAATATGGGAAATCTCCAGTGCAAAGAGCAACCCTTCCTTCAACTTCAGGCATCTTCTCTCCTATGTACTTGTCCTCTAGGGTAAAGAAGTGGTTCTATCCACTTGACAATGAACGTTCTCATACCTGTCATACCTGTCAAATTCCAATAATTCAAAACTCTTCTAGATTATCAACCCAATCTCATTCTTCATTCTCTACCTTCATTCTCTACCTGTTTCTTCATTCCCATCCTCCTCAAATCCTCCCACACCAAAGTTTCATCTCCATCTAGCCCTTCTACTTTGCTTGCTGGAATGCTTGTTGCAGCAGAAAACTTCCTTTATCTTAAATAGATTCCTCTCCCATTCCTTGCATCTATTAACTTTTATAAAAACTGTCTCCCTGATGATGATACATACTCCCTAATCACTTTTCATTCCTGACTCATTCTCCTTAACTCTCTTGGTAAGGCAGGGGATTTGGAATACTTCCTGCTCCTGATGTCAGTTTCCAAGTTCTCCCCCTTCCTCCACCACTCAGTGACCTCTTCCTCATGTTATTCACATTTGCCAAAGAATCAAAATATTGATAGTTATTGTCTACAGACTCCCATGTCATTCCTCTTCCTTCCCCAAAGACTTTGATACTTGGTTTTCAATTTGTCTCTTCCTTCCACTTCCTACCCTCATACTAGGGGACTTCAACATGTATATTGATTCCTCCTAAAAATTCCTAACCACTTAGGCTCTTGACCTACTTACCTCCCATGAACTACTTCTGTATCCCACCTCAGTCACACACAAAATAATCTTACCTTGATCTTGTCATTACCCACAAATGTATTGCCTCCATGAACAAGAACTCTGAAATTCCATTACACAACCATAAGCTACTAGATTTTCATCTTTCCCTTTGTCTTCCTTTACTACCCTACTTTTCATCTGTACCATGTCTCTTGACTTCTCACACCATCTCCCCATTATAAGTGACTTTCCCCTTTTCTCCTTATCTTGATTCCATGCTGAACCAAATGAGCTTAATACTGTCTTGAATCCCCAGCTACCTTATCATTCCACCAATTATGTTTAGCCAAGACTCAATTTTAATCACTCCTACCATTCGTGACCTTCACACCTATATGTGCTACTGAATTAAGGTGGAGAAAATCATGAAATTTTCCTGATTGGGTGCACTAAAAATGTGTCTTTTTAACCATTTATTAATATTTATTTTTAACATGGTTACATGATTCATGCTCCTACTTTCCCCTTCACCCCCTGCACTCCTCCCACCCATGGCCGATGCACATTTCCACTGATTTTAACATGTGTCATTGATCAGGGCCTATTTTCAAATTGTTGTTAGTTGCATTGGTGTGGTAGTTTTGAGTTCACATCCTCAATCATGTCCACCCTGACCCATGTGTTCAAATAGTTGTTTTTCTTATGTTTCCTTTCCTGCAGTCCTTCCTCTGAATGTGAGTAGCATCTTTACCATAAATCCCTCAGAGCTGTCCTGTGTCATTGCATTGCTGCTAATACAGAAGTCCATTACATTCGATTTTACCATAGTATATCAGTCTCTGTGTTCAGTGTTCTTCTGGCTCTGCTCCTTTCACTCTGCATCAGATCCTGGAGGTCTTTCCAGTTCACCTGGAATTCTTCCACTTTATTATTCCTTTGAGCACAATAGTATTCCATCACTAGCATATACCACAATTTGTTCAGCCATTCCCCAATTGAAGGACATACCCTCCCTCTCCAGTTCTTTGCCACTACAAAAAGGCAGCTATTAATATTTTCATACAAGTCTGTTTATCTATGATCTCTTTGGGGTACAAACCCAACAATGGTATGGCTGGATCAAAGGGCAGGCATTCTTTTATAGCCCTTTGGGCATAGTTCCAAATTGCCAGCCAGAATGGTTGGATCAGTTCACAACTCCACCAGCAATGCATTAATGTCCCAATTTTGCCACATCCCCTCCAGCATTCATTACTCTCCCCTTCTTTCATTTTAACCAATCTGCTAGGTGTGAGGTGATACCTCAGAGTTGTTTTGATTTGCATTTCTCTAATTATTAGAGATTTAGAACACTTTCTCATGTGCTTATTGATACTTTTGATTTCTTTACCTGAGAATTGCCTATTCATGTCTCTTGCCCATTTTTCAATTGGGGAATGGCTTGATTTTTTATACAATTGATTTAACTCCTTGTATATTTGAGTAATTAGACCCCTGTCAGAGTTTTTTGTTATAAAGATTTTTTCCCAATTTGTTGTTTCCCTTATGATTTTGACTACATTATTTTTGTTTGTACAAAAGCTTTTTAATTTAATATAATCAAAACCATTTAATTTACATTTTGTAATTTTCTCTAACTCTTGCTTGGTTTTAAAATCTTTCCTTTCCCAGAGATCTAACAGGTATACTATTTTGTGTTCACTTAACTTATTTATAGTTTCCCTCTTTATATTCGTCATTCACCCATTCTGAATTTATCTTGGTGTAGGGTGTGAGATGTTGATCTAAACCTAATCTTTCCCGTATTGTTTTTCAAATTTCACAGTAGTTTTTGTCAAATAGTGGATTCATGTCCCAAAAGTTGGGCTTTTGGGGTTTATCATACACTGTCTTGCTGATATCACTTACCCCAAGTCTATTCCACTGATCCTCCCTTCTGTCTCTTAGCCAGTACCATATTGTTTTGATGACTGCTGCTTTGTAGTATATAATATCTGGTACTGCTAGGCCCCCTTCCTTCACATTTTTTTTTCATTATTTCCCTTGATATTCTTGATCTTTTGTTATTCCAAATGAAATTTGTTATAGTTTTATCTAATTCAGTAAAGAAGTTTTTTGGTAGTTTGATAGGTATGGCTCTAAATAGGTAAATTAATTCGGGTAGAATGGTCATTTTTATTATGTTAGTTCGTCCTACCCATGAGCACTCAATGGCTTTCCAATTGCTTAGATCTAGTTTTATTGGTTTGGAAAGTGTTTTGTAGTTGTTTTCATATAAATCCTGTGTTTGGTTTGGTAGATAGATTCCTAAGTATTTTATATTGTCTAGGATGATTTTAAATGGTGTTTCTCTTTCTACCTCTTGCTTCTCTAATATGTTGGAAATATATAGAAATGCTGATGATTTATGTGCATTTATTTTGTATCCTGCAACTCTGCTAAAGTTGTTGATTATTTCTACAAGCTTCTTAGTTGATTCTCTGGGATTTTTTAAGTAGACCATCATGTCATCTGCAAAGACTGATAGCTTAGTCTCCTTGTTGCCTATTTTGATACCATCAATTTCTTTTTCTTCTCTAATTGCAACTGCTAGTGTTTCTAGTACTATGTTGAATAATAGAGGTGATAATGGGCCTCCTTATTTCACTCCTGATCTTATTGGGAAGGCTTCTAATTTATCCCCATTGCATATAATTCTTGTTACTGATTTTAGGTATATACTGTTTATTATTTTTAGGAAAGTTCCTTCTATTCCTATACTTTTCAGTGTTTTCAATAGGAATGGATGCTGTATTTTGTCAAAGGCTTTTTCAGCATTTATTGAGATAATCATGTGATTTTTGTTTGTTAGATTGTTGATATGGTCAATTATGTGGATGTTTTTCCTAATGTTGAACCATACTTGCATTCCTGGTATAAATCCCACTTGATCATGGTGGATGATCTTCTTGATTACTTGCTGGGATCTCTTTGCTAGTATTCTATTTAAGATTTTTGCATCTATGTTCATTAGGGAGATTGGTCTGTAGTTTTCTTTCTCTGTTTTTGATCTCCCTGGCTTTGGAATCAGTACTATATTTGTGTCATAAAAGGTATTTGGTAGGACTACTTCTTTGCTTGTCATATCAAATAATTTGTATAGTATTGGGATTAGTTGCTCTTTGAATGTCTGATAGAATTCACTTGTGAATCCATCAGGCCCTGGCAATTTTTTCTTAAGGAGTTCTTTGATGGCTTGTTCAATTTCTTTTTCTGATATGGGATTATTTAGATATTCTATTTCTTCTGCTGTTAATCTAGACAATTTATATCTTTGTAAGTATTCATCCATATCTCCTAGATTGTTAAATTTATTGCCATATAATTAGGCAAAATAATTTTTAATGATTGCCTTAATTTCCCCTTCATCAGAGGTGAGGTCTCCCTTTTCATCTTTGATACTGTCAATTTGGTTTTCTTCTTTCCTTTTTTTATTAGATTGACCAGTACTTTGTCTATTTTATCTGTTTTTTCAAACTGCCAGCTTCTAGTCTCATTTATTTATTAAACAGTTCTTTTACTTTTGATTTTATTAATTTCTCCCTTGATTTTTAGTATTTCTATTTTAGTTTTCATCTGGGGATTTTTAATTTGCTCTCTTTCTAGTTTTTTAAGTTGCATGCCCAATTCACTAATCTCTGCCCTCCCTAATTTGTAAATATATGCACTCAAGGATACAAAATTTCCCTCTGAGTACTGCCTTGGCTGCATCCCACAGAGTTTGGTAGGATGTCTCATCATTGTCATTCTCTTCAATGAAATTGTTGATTGTTTCTATGATTTCTTCTTTGATTAACTGGTTTTGGAGAATCATATTATTTAATTTCCAGTTAGATTTTGATTTGCCTGTCCAGGTGCCCTTACTAATTATTATTTTTATTGCATTATGATCTAAAAAGGTTACATTTATTATTTCTGCTCTTTTGAATTTGTTTGCAATGTTTCTATGCTATCACATGGTCAATCTTTGTAAATGTACCATGTGCAGCTGAAAAGAAGGTGTATTCCTTTTTGTCCCTATTTGTTTTTCTCCACATATCAATTAAATCTAATTTTTCTAGGACTTCATTCACCTCTCCTACCTCTTTCTTATTTATTCTTTGGTTTGATTTATCTATATCTAAAAGAGGAACATTTAGATCTCCCACTATTATGATTTTACTATCTATTTCCTTCTTGAGCTCTGCCAGTTTCTCCTTTTTGAATTTGGATGGTATGCCACTTGGTGCATACATACTGAGCAGTGTTATTTCCTCATTGTCTATACTACCTTTAATCAGGATGTAATGACCTTCCCTGTCTTTTTTAATCACATCTATTTTTACTTTGGCTTTGTCAGAAATCACAATTGCCACTCCTGCCTTCTTTTTTTTCATTTGACGACAAAAGATTTTGCTCAAGCCCTGAACCTTAAACTTGTGTATGTCCACCCACCTCATATGTGTTTCTTGTAGACAACATATGTTAGGATTTTGGTTTCTAATCCACTCTGCTATTTGCTTCTTTTTTAAGAGGAAGTTCATCCCATTCACATTCAGAGTTATAATTATCAGTTGTGCATTCACTGACATTTTTGTATCTTCCCCTATTCCTACCCCTTCTTCTTATACTATTTCCTTTTAAACCAGTGGTTGGCTTTTAGCCAGTATCCCTTATCCCCTCCCTTGATTAACTTCCCTTTCTACCCCCTCCCTTATTTTCCCCCCTCTTTTTGTTTTTAAAGGCCTAATGAATTCCCTCTCCCTTCTTTTCCCCTCCCTTTTTTGACCTCCCTACTCCCCTGCTCCCTTTGGTTTTTCCCTTCTGACTTTCTCAGTAGGGTTAGATAAAGTTTTATATCCCAATGGATAATATAGCTACTTTTCCCTCTCAGGGTTTATTACACTGAGAGTAAGGTTTAAATATTACCTCTTAATTCTCTCTTCCTCTCTTTCTTATAATAGTATTTGTCCCTTCCCCTTCCCATGCCTTCTTTGAGTGAAATAGAATATCCTATTTTTCTTATTCAATCAAGTTTCTCTTGGTGTCCCCTACAATTCACCCCCCTTTTTTCTACCCCCATATCATCTTAGACCATTTAGTATTCCAACCTCTCCCTATGAATTATTCTTCTGATTACTATAATAGTGAGTTATATAATAGTGAATAGATTTCACTACAGAGAATTATACATAGCATTTCTCCACATAGGAATACAGATAATTAGATCTTTATTGAAGCCTTTAAAGAGGCAAATTTAAAAATTATGAGTTTTCTTTCTTTCCCCTCTGTTTCTTATTTACCTTTTCATGTTTCTCTTGATTTTTGTGATTGGATATCAAACTTTCCATTTAGTCCTGGTCTTTTCTGTGCAAATACTTGGAAATCTTCTATCTTGTTGAAAGTTCATACTTTCCCCTGGAAGTTTATAGTTAGTTTTGATGGGTAGATGATCCATGGTTGAAGACCAAGTTCTCTTGCCTTTCTGAATATCATATTCCAAGCCTTGCGGTCTTTTAGCGTGGAGGCTGCCAGATCCTGTGTGATCTTTATTGGTGCGCCCTGATATCTGAATTGTCTCTTTTTGGCTGCTTGTAAAATTTTTCTTTTACTTGGAAGCTCTTGAATTTGGCTATTATATTCCTGGAGGTTGTCTTTTCTGGGTCTAGTGTAGAGGGTGATCTATGGATCCTTTCAATGTCTATATTGCCCTCTTGTAGAACTTCAGGGCAATTTTGCTGAATAATTTCTTTTAGTATGGAGTCCAAATTTCTATTAATTTCTGCTTTATTAGGAAGCCCAATGATTCTCATATTGTCTCTTCTAGACCAGTTTTCTTGGTCTGTCACTTTCTCATTGAGATATTTCATATTTCCTTCTATTTTATCAGTCTTTTGACTTTGTTTTATTTGTTCTTGTTGACTTGAGAGATCATTGGCTTATAATTGCTCAATTCTAGCCTTTAGGGCCTGATTTTTGGCTATAATCTTTTGGTTTTCCTTTTCAATCTGGTCATTTTTGGTATTCAATTTGCTTATCAGTTCATGTGATTTCTCAGCCTCGCTTTCCAATTGCAAAATTCTACCTTTTAAACTGTTATTTTCTTGCCTGATTTCCTTTTGAGCTATTTCCCATTTCTCCAGCCAAATCTTTTCCAACTTTCTTGTCATTCCAGATTTCAACTCTTCAAGAGCTTGTGACGAGTTTTCATAATTTTGGGAGGGTCTGGATGTGATTGCTTGTTTGTTCTCCTCTTCTGTTTGCTCTGTTTTCTGGATTTTCTCTGTGTAAAAGTTGTTGAGTGTTAAAATTTTTTTCTTCTTGTTAATCTTTCTCTTCTGGGCTTCCTGATTCTGGGTTGCCATTTTAAGCCCAGCCCCTTCTCAGCTTTATCCTCAAGCTCAGGGTCTGTCTGCTCTCTTTAGGCTCCTGAGGTCTCAGGTCTGGTTTTTCTCAAGGTCAATCCTCCTGGTGGTCCTCCTTGCTTGATCCTGTGCTGAAGGCTCCTTTACAAGTCTCAGGGCGCTGCTTCCACAGTCGTATACCCATCTGCACTGGTTCCCCACTCAAGGTTTCAGAGCCTTTGCTCGCGCCTGCGTCCTCCTCCACCCACGCCTGCACTCAGTGTCAGGGCTCAAAGTCCACGTGCGTTCTTTAGCCTTTTGGCGTCTTAAGACTTGCTGCTCTCAGGAGCAGGCCCTGGAGCTGCCAATGACTCAATGGGTGCCCCAAACTTGCTCTACTTCTTTTGAGCTGGCTTTAGCAATGTAGGTAGTGTGTAGGAGGGGGTTGCTCAGCCCGCAATTTAGTGAGAGCTGTTTCACCCCTTTATAGCATGGAAATGCCCTGATTCCACGTACCTTCCACGCTGCGCCCTGTTGTGGGGTCCCTCCGTTTGTCTCGATTTGTTTTTATGTCCCCTTGAGGAGTCCTGTATGTTTCGGTTAGGAGAGGTTAAGCGCTGCTTTTTACTCTGCCTCAATCTTAACCCCGAGACACACTAAAAATATATCTTTAATAATCCCAACTGAGCCTTTATTACTACTAGACAATCCTACTGGCTCCTTATCAATTCTCCACTTACCACAATAGTTTCTCCAAACCTCTTCAAATTTCCCATGACTTCCCCTCCTTCTACTCTCTATGCTGACAAAGTTGCCTCATATTTTACAGAAAAGATTGAGACCATTAATCTCAAACTCTCTCCTTTCCCTTCTTACTCATCCCCTATCATTTTTTGTGATTACCTCTTCTTTCACCCTTGTCTCCCATGATAAAGCAGCCTTACTCATGACCATAGCTAATCCCTCTATGTAATCAAGTGATCCCATTCTATCCCAATCTCCTCCAATAGATTGTCCCTTCTGTCATCACCACTCTTTCAATTATTTTCAATTTTTCTGTCTCCACTGGGTCATTTTCTTATTGCTTACAAACATGCTCATGTCTCCTCTATTTATAAAACAAATTTTTACTTGATCCTTCCATTCTCACTATCATGCTATATCTCTTCTGCCCTTGAAGAGACTGTATATAATCTCTCCATTTTCTCTCGTCCCTCTTCTTAAACTCTTATAGCTTGACTTCTAACTTTGTCATTTCCATTCCCCTTCCCTCTTTTGACTATTGACTTCCTTTAAGTACCAACTCATAAGCTAATTTCTACAGGCAGCTTCCCTCTACCCCCTTATTCTAGTATCTTCCCTCTATTATTTCCTATTTTTCCTGTACATAGCTTAATATATATGTATATATATATATATATATATATATATATACGTTTTTGCATGTTGTTTCCCCCATTAGATTTCAAGTTCCTTGAGGGCAGAACTTGTATTTTCTGTATCTCCAGTGCTAAGCATAATGCCTAGCATACAGTAAGCACTTGATACATGTTTATTGATTGATTCAATGATCATCCCTGTTAATGCAACTTTTTAAAGTCAGGCCAAAGTTTTAACCTATGACAGTCTTACTTTTTCTGAATCTGTCATCCAGTATGTTAGATAATCCTCAAAGTTTTGAGCATTTAATAATAATTTATCCAAACAACTGAAAAAATGTTAATGTACAAAATATTAAATAGTTCTTTTGACTCTCTCCAACAGATACTAGCTTCCAAGGTGATGTAGAAATTATACTTTTGAGATTAGAGCTTGGACTATTGTTGAATCCTTATATTTGTGCAATCATGTATCTTACATTTTTCCACGACTCCTTACTCAACACTCCCTCCTTTTAAGACTTCATCAACTTCCATTGGCTCAATTTTAATATTTCTGTAGAGGACTTTCAAGTCTCCCAAGTCTTTCTACCCAGCCCAAATATCTCATCAAAATTCCATTCCCATTCTACAAACTTCCTGTTGAAAATATCTAATTGGTTCTTTTGTAAATATCTCAAACTCAACATGTCCAAAATAAAACTCATTTTGCTTCCCTCCTCTAAACTTCATCATTTTTGTTTTTCCCTACTTTACAAATATTCTGTAATCAATCAATCACCTAGAATTAAACATGTGCCAAGAACTAAACTGAGCAATGTGTATTCAAAGAAAACACAAAGAAAATCCCCTTTCCTTGAGGAGCTTGCATTCTAAGAGGGAAGACCACATATATAAATCAGAATATGGAAGATATATACAAATAGAGGGACAAGTTGTGGTATGTGATCATAAAGAAATACTAGTTTGTCATAAGAAATGACAAACAAGATGATCACAAGAAACCTTGAAAGACTTATATGAAGTGAGCAGAATCAGGAGAACATTATACAAATTAACAGCAATGTTGCATGATGATTAACTGTAAATGACAAGTACTAGCAGCAATGAAAGGACCCCAGGCAACTCTAAGGACCTCAAATGATGAAAAAGGCTATCCATCACCATAGAAGGAAAGGACAGAGTCTGGATTGATGCATATCAATCTTCACTTTATTTCCTCCATGAATTTTTCGGTAGTGTAAGCAATATGTCTTCTTTCACATGATGAACATGTATTGTATGATAATACATGTACATCTGCTATCATTTTACCTGCTCTCTTGGGAAGTGGGGAGGGAGGAAATGGAGGAAGGGGACATGAAAATGATTATCAAAAATTGTATATACATGTTATCTGGAACTTTTTTAATTTAAGTACAAATAGAGGGAAGGTAGCCTTGGAGGGGATGGTACTAGCTGCCTGGGAGAACAAGGACCAGTCTCCTTGAGCAGGTTGTATTTGAGCTTAGTCTTAAAGAAAGACAAGTGTTCTAAGAGTAAAAGTTTAGGAGGGAGAGCATTCCAAGCAGAGATACTGATTGCATGTGCAAAGAAAAGCCCAGAGAAGCATAATAGAGTTGCCGTATGTGCTGAATACCAAGTAACCCAGTATGACTAGGTCATACAGTGCAAGAAAGAAAGTACAAGAAGACTGAAAAGGTGGATCATTCATCACCTTTGCTGAAACTTATAGTCATAGAAAGTTACTTAGAACATTTAGAGACTAAATGACTTACCAAGAGTAACAAAGCCAATATGTCTAAGACAGGCCTTGGGCCCAGGTCTTCTGGGTTCCAAGGTCAGGTGTCATTCTGCCATGATGCCTTCCCATTAAGATCCTTAATAAATATCTGTGGAATTAGATTTTGACAAAACTCAGAAAGATGCTTTTTAGGATTTCAAATCAATATTATGTTTTTATTCTTTTATAAATGGTTGCACACTTATAATTAGAAACACATTTTGGGAAGAAATCAACCAATATCTATGCCTAAGGGTATTATTAATGAGATGCCTAACATATCTGAAATGCCAAAAAAACCTCAGTGGTTAATGCAATTGAATTTCTTCAAGGAAAACAGGTTTCAAGAAAGGCCCCTACTCTTTCTTCCTATGAAGATTTTTTAAAGGAATTGGAGGTGTTTAGCCTGGAGAAGAGTTATAAACTCTGTTCAAGTACTTGAAAGGTTGGTATATAAAAGAAGCAGTGTATTTATTCCTCTTGGTCCAAAAGGACAGAATTAGGAACTCTTGGTGGATAATGTAAAGTGACAAACTTATGTGTGGTGTCAGGCAACATTTCCTACAGTTAGAATTCCACATTCATTTAATAAGCTAATAACAAAATGCATGTTAATAATACAAGCAAGAAAACATAGTTTCAGAGGCAGAAATCTTTAGGATATTGGGTAATGTGTTCATATCAATTATGTTATAGAAGGGGATAGTTTTCAGATGTAGGTTGGACAGTTTGGCTTCTGAAGTTCCTTCCAACTCTGAAAGAATATTATTAGTTTGTTGAGAATGATACATAACATTGGAAAATGTGTTACTAGATCCTTCATAAAATGTACCAGTTTAAACTTACTTGAAAGATTGGTTATTTTTTGCTTGTTTTGTTTTCTGTGAATCTGGGTTATGAATTCTTGGAGACTGACATACTCTCAGGTAAGCTACAGTATTCTTCACCAGCTGTACCCTCTGCATGGCTTTCTGCTCTAGTTCCAGAAAAGCACATTGAAAAAGACACATCTGAACATGACAAATGGCTGGATCACTGGAGCACAATCTTTGCTCTGTTGGAAAAGATGTTGGCATCCTATTGTATAAAGAATTTAATAAGCCATCCTGGCCATCTAGGCAATCTGAAATCCATCAAGAGTGATAAATCTAACAGTCCTCTCAGGTCATGTCCCAACTTCACAGTTTGAACATAACCAAGTTTCAATTTGTGATCGGGTTTTTTTTTCTGAGACATTATCAAAGTACTGTAGTAGGTCTCTGTTTGACAACATTATTTTATTCTTCTTGAAGTTCCACCCCACTGAGACTAAACTTGAAATTTCAGCAATTCTTCCATTATTCATTCCCAAGAAAGGTATTAGTTCCTCCCTTATGATGAATGCAAGTATTCACTACTACTTTACAGCATGTATACTCAATATTTTTTACTTTAGTTGTCTTCATTATTCAATCAAGCAAAGCATTTATGAAACATTTACTAAGTATTAAACACTATGCTAGGCACTAGACATGCAAAGTCAAAAAAAGGAAATAATCTCTGCCTTTAGTAACTTTGCATTCATTTATAGAAAGATACTTCCTGCTTTTGAATAGAGAAAGGAATAAGGGAAACTCAGACACTCAATAACTGTATGATTCCAGGAAAGTCGTTTAATGTTTGCTTTAATAAACTAGAGAAGGAAGTGTCAGACCCCTCTAGTGTCTTTACCAAGAATACCTCATGGACATTATCAGCATGCTGTGCAAGCTTCATGGGATCATGAAGAGTTGGTCATGACTGAACAATGGAACAACTAAATGTTTGAAGAGATTAACATGAGGGAAAAATGCCAATGCTAGAAGACATTTAGCATAAGAAAAAATAAGGGGAGTCAGCCTGTGTACCCTTTGTGTTACAGTGGCAGCAGAGAGAAGACTATAAATTATAAGCATAATAATGTTTGGAGACAATTTTGTCTATGGATTGGAGGGAAAGAAAGACCTGGTAGAGGATGCTATAGTGGCAGTCTCCTACATGTGGTGGCAGCATCACAATGGCAGGTGCCACAACAGAGTGGCTCTGAAGTGAAGTGTAGCGATAGCAGTACTCCAAGGAGAGAATTACTCTCCTTGAATCCTAGATATCCAAGTCCAGTTTGACCTGTGTTCTGCATAGAGATTACTTTGCAATCTAATTGCCTCTCCTTGTGGTCCTGTACAGGAAACATATAGGATTACTCTCCAGGTTATGGTGGTTGGTAATCTCCAAGATGGAAAAATCTAAGGCTTGGGTTTTGTTTGTTTGTTTCATTTTTTTTAATTTAAACATTTATTAATATTCATTTTTAACATGGTTACATGATTCATGCTTCTTTAACATGGTTACATGATTCATACTTTCCCCTTCACCCCCTCACGCCCCCCACCCATAGCTGACGCACATTTCCACTGGTTTTGTCATGTGTCCTTGATCAAGACCTATTTCCAAATTGTTGTTAGTTGCATTGGTGTGATAGTTTTGAGTTCACATCCTCAATCATGTCCACCCTGACCCATGTGTTCAAATAGTTGTTTTTCTTATGTTTCCTTTCCTGCAGTCCTTCCTCTGAATGTGGGTAGCATCTTTACCATAAATCCCTCAGAGCTGCCCTGTGTCATTGCATTGCTGCTGGTACAGAAGTCCATTACATTCAATTTTACCACAGTATATCAGTCTCTGTGTACAATGTTCTTCTGGCTCTGCTCCTTTCACTCTGCATCAGATCCTGGAGGTCTTTCCAGTTCACCTGGAATTCTTCCAGTTGAAGAATTGTGCTCAATTCCTTTGAGCACAATAGTATTCCATCACTAGCATATACCACAATTTGTTCAGCCATTCCCCAATTGAAGGACATACCCTCCTTTTCCAGTTTTTTGCCACCACAAAAAGCGCAGCTATTAATATTTTCATACAAGTCTGTTTATCTATGATCTCTTTGGGGTACAAACCCAACAATGGTATGGCTAGATCAAAGGGCAGGCATTCTTTTATAGCCCTTTGAGCATGGTTCCAAATTGCCAGCCAAAATGGTTGGATCAGTTCACAATTCCACCAGCAATGCATTAATGTCCCAATTTGGCCACATCCCCTCCAGCGTTCATTACTCTCCCCTTCTTTCATTTTAGCCATTCTGCTAGGTATGAGGTGATACCTCAGAGTTGTTTTGATTTGCATTTCTCTAATTATTACAGATTTAGAACACTTTCTCATGTGCTTATTGATACTTTTGATTTCTTTACCTGAGAATTGCCTATTCATGTCCCTTGCCCATTTTTCAATTGGGGAATGGCTTGATTTTTTATACAATTGATTTAACTCCTTGTATATTTGAGTAATTAGACCCCTGTCAGTTTTTTTTATAAAGATTTTTTCCCAATTTGTTGTTTCCCTTATGATTTTGACTACATTGTTTTTGTTTGTACAAAAGCTTTTTAATTTAATATAATCAAAACCATTTAATTTACATTTTGTAATTTTCTCTAACTCTTGCTTGGTTTTAAAGTCTTTCCTTTCCCAGAGATCTGACAAGTATACTATTCTGTGTTCACT
The DNA here is from genome assembly GCF_016433145.1 of Gracilinanus agilis. Lineage (NCBI taxonomy): Eukaryota > Metazoa > Chordata > Mammalia > Didelphimorphia > Didelphidae > Gracilinanus > Gracilinanus agilis. The sequence goes on from NC_058135.1 coordinate 26,753,496, forward strand.
TAACTTGTTTATACTTTCCCTCTTTATATTCAAGTCATTCACCCATTCTGAATTTATCTTGGTGTAGGGTGTGAAATGTTGATCTAAACCTAATCTCTCCCAAATTGTTTTCCAAATTTCCCAGCAATTTTTGTCAAATAGTGGATTCATGTCCCAAAAGTTGGGCTCTTTGGGTTTATCATACACTGTCTTCCTGATGTCATTAACCCCAAGTCTATTCCACTGATCCTCCCTTCTGTCTCTTAGCCAGTACCATATTGTTTTGATGACTGCTGCTTTATAGTATAGTTTAATATCTGGTACTGCTAGGCCACCTTCCTTCACATTTTTTTCATTATTTCCCTTGATATTCTTGATCTTTTGTTATTCCAAATGAAATTTGTTGTAGTTTTTTCTAATTCAGTAAAGACGATTTTTGGTAGTTTGATAGGTATGGCGCTAAATAGGTAAATTAATTTGGGTAGAATGATCATTTTTATTATGTTAGTTCGTCCTACCCATGAGCAATCAATGGCTTTCCAATTGTTTAGATCCAGTTTTATTTGTTTTGAAAGTGTTTTGTAGTTGTTTTCATATAATTCCTGTGTTTGTTTTGGTAGATAGATTCCTAAGTATTTTATATTGTCTAGGATGATTTTAAATGGTGTTTCTCTTTCTACCTCTTGCTTCTCTAATGTGTTGGAAATGTATAGAAATGCTGATGATTTATGTGCATTTATTTTGTATCCTGCAACTTTGCTAAAGTTTTTTATTATTTCTACAAGCTTCTTAGTTGATTCTCTGGGATTTTTTATGTAGACCATCATATCATCTGCAAAGAGTGATAGCTTACTCTCGTTGTTGCCTACTTTGATACCATCAATTTCTTTTTCTTCTCTAATTGCAACTGCTAGTGTTTCTAGTACTATGTTGAATAATAGAGGTAATAATGGGCATCTTTGTTTCACTCCTGATCTTATAGGGAAGGCTTCTAAATTATCCCCATTGCATAAGATGTTTGTTGATGGTTTAAGGTATATACTGTTTATTATTTTTAGGAAAGGTCCTTCTATTCCTATACTTTTCAGTTTTTTCAATAGGAATGGATCCTGTATTTTGTCAAAGGCTTTTTCAGCATCTATTGAGATAATCATGTGATTTTTGTTTGTTAGACTGTTGATATGGTCAATTATGTGGATGGTTTCCTAATGTTGAACCATCCTTGCATTCCTGGTATAAATCCCACCTGATCATGGTGGATGATCTTCTTGATTACTTGCTGGAGTCTCTTTGCTAGTATTCTATATAAGATTTGTGCATCTATGTTCATTAGGGAGATTGGTCTTTAGTTTTCTTTCTCTGTTTTTGATCTCCCTGGCTTTGGAATCATACTATATTTGTGTCATAAAAGGTATTTGGTAGGACTACTTCTTTGCTTGTCATATCAAATAATTTGTATAGTATTGGGATTAGTTGCTCTTTGAATGTTTGATAGAATTCACTTGTGAATCCATCAGGCCCTCCTGGCGATTTTTTCTTGGGGAGTTCTTTGATGGCTTGTTCAATTTCTTTTTCAGATATGGGATTATTTAGGTATTCTATTTCTTCTGCTGTTAATCTAGGCAGCTTATATTTTTGTAAATATCCTTCCATATCTCCTAAATTGTTATATTTATTGCCATATAATTGGACAAAATAGTTTTTAATGATTGCCTTACTTTCCCCTTCATTAGAGGTGAGGTCTCTCTTTTGATCTTTGATACTGTCAATTTGGTTTTCATCTTTCCTTTTTTTTATTAGATTGACCAGTACTTTGTCTATTTTATCTGTTTTTTCAAAATACCAGCTTCTAGTCTTATTTATTAATTCAATAGTTTTTTTTACTTTCAATTTTATTAATTTCTCCCTTGATTTTTAGTATTTCTATTTTAGTTTTCATCTGGGGATTTTTAATTTGCTCGATTTCTATTTTTTTGAGTTGCATACCCAATTCATTAATCTCTGCCCTCCTTAATTTGTTAATATATGCACTCAAGGATATAAATTTCCCCCTGAGTACTGCCTTGGCCGCATCCCACATAGTTTGGTAGGATGTCTCATCATTGTCATTATCTTCAATGAAATTGTTGATTGTTTCTATGATTTCTTCTTTGACTAATTGGTTTGGGAGAATCATATTATTTAATTTCCAATTAGTTTTTGATTTGCCTGTCCAGGTGCCCTTACTAATTATTATTTTTATTGCATTATGATCTCAGAAGGTTACATTTATTATTTCTGCTCTTTTGCATTTGTTTGCAATGATTCTATGCCCTATTACATGGTCAATCTTTGTGAATGTACCATGTGCAGCTGAAAAGAAGGTGTATTCCTTTTTGTCCCTATTTATTTTTCTCCACATATCAATTAAATCTTACTTTTCTAGGTCCTCATTCACCTCTCCTACCTCTTTCTTATTTATTTTTTGGTTTGATTTATCTAGATCTGAAAGAGGAATATTTAGATCTCCCACTGGTATGGTTTTACTATTTCCTTCTTGAGATCTGCCAGTTTCTCCTTTATGAATTTGGATGCTATGCCACTTGGTGCATACATATTGAGCAGTGTTATTTCCTCATTGTTTATACTGCCTTTAATCAGGATGTAATGACCAACCCTGTCTTTTTTATTCATATCTATTTTTTCTTTGGCTTTGTCAGAAATCATAATAGCCACTCCTGCCTTCTTTTTCTCATTTGATGCCCAAAAGATTTTGCTCAAGCCCTTAACCTTAAACTTGTGTATGTCTACCAACCTCATATGTGTTTCTTGTAGACAACATATGGTAGGATTTTGGTTTCTGATCCACTCTGCTATTTGCTTCCGTTTTATGAGTGAGTTCGTCCTATTCACATTCAGAGTTATAATTATAAGTTGTGCATTTACTGACATTTTTGTATTCTCCCCTATTCCTACCCCTTCTTCTTAAACTATTTCCTTTTAAACCAGTGGTTTGCTTTGAGCCAGTATCCCTTATCCCCTCCCTTGATTGACTTACCTTTCTACCCCCTCCCTTATTATTCCCCTCTTTTTGTTTTTAAAGGCCTAATGAATTCCCTCTCCCTTCTTTTCCCCTCCCTTTTTTGACCACCCCACTTCCCTGCTCCCTTTGGTTTATCCCTTCTGACTTTCTCAGTAGGGATAGATAAGAGTTTTATATCCCAATGAATAGAATAGCTACTCTTCCCTCTCCGGGTTGATTACACTGAGAGTAAGGATTAAATATTACCTTTTAATGCTCTCTTCCTCTCCTTCTTATAATAATATTTGTCCCCTCTCCTTCCCATGCCCTCTTTGTGTGTAATTTAATATCCTATTTTTCTTATTCACTCAAGTTTCTTTTGGTGTCCCCTACTATTCACCCCCCTCTTTTCCACCCCCATGTCATCTTAGACCATTTAGTATTCCACCCTCTCCCTGTGAATTATTCTTAATACTATAATAGTGAATAGAGTTCACTACAGAGAATTATACATAGCATTTCTCCACATAGGAATACAGAGAATTAGATCTTACTGAGGCCCTTAAAAAGGCAAATTTAAAAATTTTGAGTTTTCTTTCAGAGGGGAACCTCTGTTTCTTATTTACCTTTTCATGTTTCTCTTGATTTTTGTGGTTGGATATCAAACTTTTCATTTAGCCCTGGTCTTTTCTGTGAAAATACTTGGACATCTTCAATTTTGTTGAATGCCCATACTTTCCCCTGGAAGTATATAGTCAATTTTGATGGGTAGTTGATCCGTGGTTGAAGACCAAGCTCTCTTGCATTTCTGAATATCATATTCGAAGCCTTGAAGTCTTTTAGCTTGGAGGCTGCCAGATTCTGTGTAATCCTGATTGGTGTTCCTTCATATTTGAATTTCTCTTTCTGGCTTCTTGTAAGATTTTTTCTTTCACTTGGAAGCTCTTGAATTTCGCTATTATATTCCTGGGCATTGTTTTTTCTGGGTCTAGTGTAGAGGGTGATCTATGGATCCTTTAAATGTCTATATTGCCCTCTTGTTGTAGGACTTCAGGGCAATTTTGCTAAATAATTTCTTTTAGTATGGAGTCCAGGTTTGTATTAATTTCTGCTTTTTCTGGAAGACCAATGATTCTCAAATTGTCTCTTCTAGACCGGTTTTCTTGGTCTGTCACTTTTTCATTGAGATATTTCATGTTTCCTTCTATTTTTTCAGTCTTTTGACTTTGTTTTATATTTTCTTGTTGTCTTGAGAGATCATTAGGTTCTAATTGCTCAATTCTAGCCTTTAGGGACTAGTTTTCCTTTTCAATCTGGTCATTTCTGGTGTTCAATTTGCTTATCAGTTCATTTGATTTCTCAGCCTCTCTTTCCAATTGCAAAATTCTGCCTTTTAAACTGTTATTTTCTTGCATGATTTCCTTTTGACCTATTTCCCATTTCTCTAGCCAAATCTTTTCCAATTTTCTCATCATCTCAGTTTTGAACTCTTCAAGATCTTGTGACCAGTTTTCATTATTTTGGGAGGGTCTGGATGCTTGTTTGTTCTCCTCCTCTGTTTGCTTGGTTGTCTGGATTTTCTCTGTGTAAAAGTTGTAGAGTGTTAAAGATTTCTTTTTCTTGTTTTTAATCTTTCTCTTCTGAACTTCCTGATTCTGGGTAGCCATTGTTATCCGAGCAGCTTCTCAGCTTTATCCTCGCGCTCAGGGTCTGTCTGCCCTCTTTTGGGTCCTGAGGTCTGAAGTCTGGTTTTTCTCAAGGTCAAGCCCTCTGGTGGACCTCCTTGCTTGGTCCTCTGCTGGAGGTTCCTTTAAAAGTCTCAGGGCGCTGCTTCCACAGTTGTATACATGTCTGCCCTTATTCCCCACTCAGGGTTTCAGAGCCTTAGCTCGATCCTATGTCTGCCTTCACCCATGCCTCCACCTGCGCCTGCACTCTGTGTCCATGATCAGAATCCGTGCACGTTCTTTAGCTTTTTAGGGGCCCTAAATCTTGCTGCTCTCAGGAACAGGCCCTGGAGCTGCCAATGACTCAATGGTGCCCCAAACTTGCTCTATTTCTTTTTTGCTGGCTTTGGCTCTATAGGTGGTGTGTGTGGAGGGGATGGGGGGGGTGGTTGTTCAGCCCGCGATTTAGTGAGAGCTGTTTCACCCCTTTATAGCATGGAAATGCCCTGATTCCACGTACCTTCCACGCTGCGCCCTGTTGTGGGGTCCCTCCATTCATCTGGACTTGTTTTTATGTCCCCTTGAGGAGTCCTGTATGTTTTGGTCAGGAGAGGTTAAGAGCTGCTTTTTACTCTACCGCCATCTTAACCTGGAACCCGTTTGTTTCATTTTTGACATAACTTCTTTGGTGATTAGGGCAAATGGTGGTAGGCAAAAGAACATACATCGAGAACAGAGATGTTATATTATAGGAATCATCCAAAATCAGTTTTGAAGTCACATCAAAAACACATCTAGGTGGAAGTCCAATGGGAAAAGAGCTCTAACACATGTTGACTCCATACAAACAACATGTCATCTGTATCAAGATCAATTCTTCAATTCTGTAAGAAAACAATTCAGGTTGATATTAATGGTAGCATTTCAGTAGTACAAATATTTTAAAAATGCACACTTTCAATAGAATGACAAATGAACTATCTTACATAAGCTTCATAATTGTGATCATTTTAGACCCAGCCTATGGGTATAATATTTCCCTTAAGCTCACATTTCACTGATATTTTGTGGGCACTTGATGGTAATTATTAAGACAGGTTGCATCTGGGGTTAGTTTTCTTCTCAAGAGAAGAAATGCCAAAGGCTTAAGAAATATAAGCTTGAGTTTCACGATTTAAACTCCACAAACCAAAAACAGTTCCAGTTCCATATAAGTAAATATATTTCTAGCTCCATATTTGAATTCCTTTCCTGGAACCAGAAATAGATGAATTTCCCTCAGAAGGGTCTCAGAAGCCAAATGGGATAAACCTTCTCTCTTTACAGTTTTGTATAGCCTATTGACACATAGCAAAGCCCTTTTGGGCTTTGCTGTGGCCAAAGGTAGCTTGTTTCTGGAGTGGGCACTTTTGAATTAGCAGGGGATTAAGGAAGAAATGGAGACTTAACATAAACCCCCACATTCTGGGCCAGAGGTAACTGCAATTAACCCTTAACCCTCAAGTAGTGTTATTGTGAGCCAAGACACTATAGAATGGAATGTGAAAGTTTGTTTTAATTTCATCATCTCCCCAGGGACACACTGATCCTAAACCCAGTGAAACGTCCTTTGGATAAGAATATATAAGCATTGTGCTATGTATTGAGTGGAAACTTTTGAGTGTGCTCTCCTTCCACCAAGGGAGAAAAAAAGATCACCCCCTGCTAGGTGACGCAGTGGATAATTGCTGGGCATGGAGTTAAAAAACAAGTAAAACTTGAGTTCTAATCCAGCCTCAGACACTTATTACCTATGTGATCATGAGCAATGAGGAAAATAATATCACCTACCTCACAGAGTTGTCGTCAAGATAAAATGAAATATTTGTAAAGCAACTAACATGTAGTTGGTGCTTAAATATTTATTCCCTCCTTTGGGCCGCCTTTACCAGAGGGTCAGTGAAAATGTTTTAAATAAAGAATTGTTTCTCTGAATAGGATATGCAAATAACCATGTGCAGCAATTCTGGGAAGCACAAAGCTGTGGGAAGGGAAAGAAATAATAATTCAAGGTTTTGAATAGTAGCAACAATAAGTAAAGTAGCAATAATAATAACAGCATATTTGTATAGTTAAGTTTTATAAGGCATCTTTCTTCATGGAAACCCTATAAATTTGGGAATATAAGAATTTTTCTCTCATTTTTTTCAAATGAGTTTAGCAGAGTGATGTACTGATGAAAATAACTAGCCAGCACACATATTTACATCAATTTTCTATACCAACCAGTAGGTTATCAGAGTAGGACAGCTAGGTGCAATCTGAGGTGAAGGAGAGATGGGAAATAGGATAAAGTGTGTATATATATATATATATTACATATAAGTATAGATGATATTCTTATATGTAAGTATATATTTCTATATAATATGCTTAATATATGTACTTCCCCTTTTCTTATTTCCTACCTTTCTTTCACCTTGGATTCCACCAAACTGTCCTACACTAACAGCCTATTGGTTGCTAATAAAAAATTAAAAATAATAAAAATAAAATTTATTATTAAAAAAGAAATAAAGTTATCTAAATTGATGATATAAGTCTTTTCTGTGATGTGTGCTCTCAACTTAAGGATGTTTTACACACATCACATATATATATATATATATATACATATTTCTCTTTTGTTATAATAATAAATTTTTATTTTTTCTAGATTACACCAATATAATTTTTAAAAATTCACTTTCTGACACTTTGTAATCCATGCTCTCTCTCTGCACAACCTCCACCTTTCCCCAAGAAGGGAGGCAATATGATATAGTGCACATATACAATACATATTTTCATGTTCATAAGGATATGAAAGAAGACACTCATTGCTTACACTACAGAAAAGTTTATAGAAGAAATAAAGGGAAGAATGGTATGTTTCAATTTACATTCAGATTCCTTCAATTCCTTCTTTGGTGGAAGATATCCATTTTTTTTTTTGTTATGTGCCTCTTGGAGTCATCTTGGATCCTTGTACTATGCCTGAGACTGGCTCAGCTGCCTTGGCCTCATATTGAGCACTCAGCAGAGGCAGCCTGGTTTCCCTTCTGTGGGGAGATTTGTAGCTATTCAGTTCAGTTAGTTTAAATACTCTCACTGAGACCAGACCTGGTTGGCCTGAGTTCCTCCCATTGCTGCCTATGCTGGGTTAGTCTTGGCCTTGGTTGTAGCTGGACTATGCAGGGTCACTTAATTCCCACTGTTGCCTGTTCTGTATTTTATTGGTTTCTTCTTTTACTTTGCTGAGGCTAGACCACACTCTTTCCCCTAAGGTTGAACATCTTGTCTGAGTTCCACTGAGGCTTGATCAGTACCTACTCCTTGTACCCAGTGAGGTGAGTCCTTGTTGCTGTCTCTTGATCTTGTCCTGGGCCAGAGCACTTCTTTACCCCTTCTTCTGTTGGTTCTGCTGCTCCAGTATTAATTTTCAGGTGTTTTTGTTCTGTGGGTCACTTGGAGGGTGGTTGGCATGCTCTGAATGTTTCTTACTTTGCTGATCTCTTCAGTATTCCCCAACTCAGTTGCCAGAGTCTGTGGGCTCTGCAGCACCCCCTGCCTCTGTCATCACCCCCTGCCTCTGTCATCACCACCCACTGCCACATAATTTAGATAACTTCTGTTATTGACTTGGCTAAAAATCATCTGTCTAGAACCTTACCAAGAACAAACTAAAATGTTCATTCATGATGTTATAAGACTTGGTGATGGGGGTAATATTTGGAAGCATTCTTCCCTAACCTAGGGCCAAATTATTCATATATTTCCCCTTTAATTTATAATTCATGATCCCCTATTGATTAATCAACCAGAAAACACAATTATTTGAAAACAAAGGCATTTAATAAAATAAGCAAAAACAAACCCCACATTATCCATTATCACTCCCCAAAGATAAAGGCAGCATCAATTTGGAAGAGTAAATACTTATGAAAGAACAAAAGTGAAGAACTACACACATAAGTATTATATTAAACCAATGTGTATTGTATATGTATAGGGAAAACATGAGGCCAAGGCACATGTATGAGAGGAGATGAGGTATATATGGGAAACACTAAGGTCCATTAGTGTCTTTTAATAGTGGCTTTCCACTGCTCCTACTGACATTAGTCTCATATATATTCAGCTCTTCTGATTATTAGATGCTTCTCTGCTGGATGGTGCTAGGTTGGACCACTGTCAGCCAGAGCTCTGTTTGATTTAGAACATCTCTGGATGTTCCTTGGCATTCCAACACCTCCAGCTTTTGACTTAGCTGAAATCCTTGGCTAATGTGCTACCCTGTTTTTGTGACACTACTCTCCCTTGAGTCTACTATTTTGTCCACTTCATCTCAATCCACTTTGAAAGACCATTATGCTTTAACTATGGATATTCTCTAAGGTTTTCCTTGAAGATGAAATCATACCAATTTAACTGAAGTCAGAGAATTAAAATGGAATACCAACTGAACAACTGTGGCGTAGTCCAATAATTCTGAGTATAAATCTTCCATTGTCTACAACTTTTGTAACAACAGACCCCCTATTAAAAGTCATAATTGTGACAAACAAGGAATTGAACATTAAGTACAGTGACATTATGGCCCTATAAACATTATAATATCACATTTGGCTTCTCTAGGAATTAAAGATTTATAGTTGTACTTGAAAAAATTCATCAAATTCATAATTTGTGTTGGGTACCATTCAAAACCTTCAGTGATACAAATCTAACCAATCCTTAGAGTTGTAGGACTTTGTATCATATGATAGATTTAGAGTTGGAAAGATCCTTAAAGACTGTCCAGGGTAACTTCTTTATTTCACATATTGGTTCAGAAAGTTTAAGTGATTACCTGTTCTGATAGGTAGCCAGAATCAGAACTCAGAACCACATCTCTAATTCCAAATCCAGCATGTTTTCCATCGTATCAGGTTGTCTCTAAAGTGGAAAAAAGTAAAATAATTTGCCCAACACATAGCAAGTAACGAAGTGGGTATTTGAACACAGACAACTCTGAATGTACAACCCTCATTATGCCACATTGATATTCCAATTATATTGTTGTTGTTTAGTCATTTCAGTTGTGTCTGACTCTTTGTGATCCCATTTGCAGTTTTCTGGGCAAAAATACTGGAGTGGTTTGCCGTTTCCTTTTCCCTCTCATTTTACAGATGAGAAAACTGAGGCAAACAGAGTTAATTAACTTGCCCAGGATCACACAGGTATTAAGTATCTGAGGCTAAATTCAAGCTCAGGAAAGTGCCCAACACTCCATCCATTGTATCTCCTAGATGCCCCAACATTGGTGAAACTCAACTTTTTTTTTATTTTCAGCTTTATAAAGATTTTATTTGGCATATACCACTGTAAGTGGCATAAGTTTTGTAATGGTGAGGCACCAGGGATGTTAATTATTATTATTAAGATGTAATCTAAGGGGGCAGCTGGGTAGCTCAGTGGATTGAGAGCCAGGCCTAGAGACGGGAGGTCCTAGGTTCAAATCCGGCCTCAGACACTTCCCAGCTGTGTGACCCTGGGCAAGTCACTTGACCCTCATTGCCTACCCTTACCACTCTTCCACCTATAAGTCAATACACAGAAGTTAAGGGTTTAAAATAAAAAAACATGTAATCTAAATGGCTTGTGGGTTCACTCTGGGTTGAAGGAGAGACAGGAACAACCAGGATAGGGAGACCAGGGTTAACTGACACAGGAATGGCAGTTGGCCCAACAGTCACTCAGTTCACCTAGGCCATGGAACCAGCAGGCAAAAAGGTAAAAGTTTATAATAGTTTAATTGAGGGAAATAATAAAAGGATGGGAATAACGGATTCTATACTTGAAACCTAAGGGCAAACCACAGGGGGCAGGGAAGGACTTGACTACGCTATTCTATTGACCTAAATCAGGCAGGGCCCAAAGGAAGCAGTACTGAAGTCACAGGGAGGCTCCCTCGAACCTAGTTCCAGCCAGGTTTGGTCAGCTCAGCTATAGGGCCTGAGGATGGCTTTCAATTGGGGTCTCATGGTAAATCCAAGGATGGTCACAGGATGCCAAGAGCCAACTCCACCAGGTGATCCGAGGTACCCAGGTAGGGAGAGGGAGTTTGCAATTCTGTCCACCAGATCACAAACCACTTCCCCACTTGGAGCAGCTCTGCAGGTCTTGTCCACTGCTGAAAGCCTTCACCTCTCAGGATCCCAGAGAATCTGGATGCAGTTTTTCCCTAACTCTGAGATCTCTCAGGGTTAGCAACAGTTATGTCCCAACCACTAATGGAGTCTCTCTCAGAGCACAAACCCCACTTCCTGCTCCTTCATTCCATCTTGGAATCCTCCAGCCCTTCCTGCTAGGTCCAACATAAATAATCTTCCTCACAACAGTTTAAAAGTAGATGTGTAAGCAGGCTAGGAAAAGCCTTAGATGGAGGTCATGGACATTTTGAATGGAATGCAGGGGAAGGACTTGACTAAACTCTCCTATGATCTAAGCAAGACAGGGCCCAAAGAAAACTGTACTGGAGTCACAAGAGAAAAGTTCTACCCAACCTGGTTCCAGCCAGGTTTGGTCAGCTTAGCTGAGGACCTGAGGGTGGCTTTACTTGGGATCTCACATCTAATCCAGGGATGGTTTCAGGATGCCAGGAGTCAACTCCACCAGAACAGGCAATCCAAGGTATCCAGGTAGGGAGAGGAAGTCTGCAATGCTGTCCATCAGATCACAAGCCACTCCCTACTCGGTGCTGCTCTGCAGGTCTGATGTCCTCTGCTGTAAGCCTTCACCTCTCAGAATCCCAGGGAATCTGGATACAACTCCCCTAGCACTGAGATCTCCCAGGGTCTGAAACAGTTTGTGCCAACCACCATGGAGTTCTTCTCAGGCACAAGCCACTTCCTCCTTCCCCTGCATTCCATTCAGAATGTCCATGACCTCCAGCTAAGGCTTTTCCTAGCCTGCTTACACACCTACCTTTAAACTTATGCCTCTTACACCACATGTTAACTACTCTGCTAGACCCTGTAGATCCCTACTTGTAAAAATTGAAATTGTTCCTGCCCTTGAGAAGCTTATAATCTAATAAATAATATCTGACACATCTTCCTGGATATTCTGTCTTCTTTCATTGTTTTGTGACTCTACTCTCTCTGGGGTCTACCATTTTGTCTATTTCATCTCAGACTTCTTTGAAGGATCATTAGCCTTTAACTGTGGGTTATCCCCCAAGGCTCTTTTAGGCCTTCTCTCTTCTATATTTATTTTCTCTTTTGATTGTTCTCATTAGCTCCCATGAGCTTAATTATCATCTCTTTGCAGAATTCTACTAGTTCTATGGGATATATCTGACTGCAGGCTCTCTCTTGCGTTTTAGTGAGTGCTTCATCTCCAACTGCACAGTAGATGTTTCTTAGATGAGAAGACATTTCACACTCACCTTGTCTTTTCTACCTCTGGTGCAACACCCATTCTACAATGTCATGATGCTTTTCTTAAATGCATTTTTCTTATCTGCCAGAAGAAACTAGAAAAAGGAAAGGACAGTGACAAAAAGTCACTTTAATATAAGCTATTTTTAAAGCATAATGTGAAGCATTGATTGTTAAATTGAACTTTATAAGGAATTGTAGAGAATAATTATAAATGTTTTTAAATCAAGTATGTTGTTCTAATGTCTATTCAAAGCCTCAGACTCACAAATCCATAATCTTACTCCAATAACCCTATGTGTTTTCCCAGACAATAAACCATCACTGTTCTTTCAGATTAAAATAAATCCAAGCTGATTGATTGCTTTCCACAGTGTCTTCATGAGGATGTTATTCCTCTCACTCCTAAAGGTTTATTCCTCCCTCTCCCCAATAATTGTTTATTTTTGTTATCATCTGATTCCAAAATCATTCCCCTCTCTATTTGGTAATATAATCAAAGTACCTGGTACTTCTCAATCCAAGGTACAGCCTGAAGGCATTGTGGCATCTCTTCAGTTGCCCTGGGTGATTCTCCCCTAATCATTACACCAAGGCAGCATAATAGGGTGAATCACTAACCCGCTGAAAAATAATGAGGAATGGTAAGGGAACATAATAGCTATTTCATGCTGCAGATTTAACAAAAATATGTCATAATGCATGGCATTAACAGCAGTGTTACAGTTAAAAGTTCACATTCTGCAGTCTCCTGAAAATTTCTTCCATTTGACTTTCATGTAATTTTCACAAGTCTTGCATATAGCATGGAACAGCCATACATTAAACATTAAAATGTTAATTTTGTATTTTAAGAAACATTAGTCTTCTGAGGGAAATGTTAAGCTAGATTTGACAATGAAGTCCATTGCTTACAAAGAAACAGTGAAATGTTCTAAAAGGAATGGAAAAGTCCACCTTGTGCTCTGTTCTTTATCAATCAATCAGCAATGACATGATGACAAATGCCCACAATGTGCCAGGCACTGTGCTAGTTGTTATTCTTAAACTTAAGAATGCCTGGCATGGAATCATGAAGACATGAGTTCAAACCATGCCTAAAACATGAAATAGCTATGTGGCTGTCAGAAAGCCATATGACCTCTGTCTGCCTCAATTTTCTCAACTCTAAAATGAAGATAATAAAGCACCTTTCTCCCAGCATTGTTGTGAAGATTTTTTAAGCCCTTGACTACTGTCTTAGAATCAATACTATCAATTCTAAGGGAGAGGAAAGCTAAGGGCTAGGCATTTGGAGTAATGACTTGCCCAGAGTCACACAGCTAGATTTGACAGCCAAACCCACTGCTTACAGAGAAATAGTGAAATATTCCAAAAGGGTTGGAAAAACGCATCTTGTGCTCTGTTCTATATCAATCAATCAGCTAGGAAGTGTCTAAAGACAGATTTGAACCCAAATTTCTAGACTCCTGGTGCTCTATCCACTGTGCTACCTTAGCCACCTCTGTTGTGAGGATTAAAGTAGTTAACATTTGTAATGCACTTTAGAAACCTTTAAATTTTTCTACTGTCCAGCAAAAGATCTCATATAAACCAAAAAAATGTACTCACTTATCATATACAATGCAAATTGAAGGAACAAAAATGTAAAAATTAATGGAACCTTAACATAAAAGAATTACAGAGGTCAAACTTAAGGCTGAAGAAGAAATATAAGAGTCCATCTCCCTTTTTGCAGAGGTGGTGGACTCAGGATGAAACAGCATATTTTATTGTTTGGAATTGATGGTTGGTCAGTTTTACCGAAGTGCTTTACAATGTCTCTTTCTTTTATATTTATATTAGAGATAACATGATGCATTTGGAAAGTAAGGTGATATAAAAGCAATCCATCAATAAAATTGTTTTAAAAGAAGAGTGACATATACCTAGAAAAATAAAGGGGGTGGGAATAAAGGCAACATGGCACAGATGGCTAAGAGAGGAGGAATCTCGAGATAAAGTTCTTGATCTCCCATTAATTCAACATGAAACATTAGACAAGTTACTTAATCTATCTGTTTCCACATCAGTAAAATGAAGAGGTTACATTAGACCTCCTATGTCATCCTCAAATATTCACAACTGCTTGTTTCTCTCATGTGGCTATGCAATTTTTGTAATATGCTGTCTGGCTGCTATGTTCTTTCATATCTTCTACAAATATACTTAAATAAAACAATGGAACTCATCTTAAGACTAGAATTTATATGCAAACTAAAATATCCTTACGTCTCTACAAACTATACATAAGAGTCTAAGCTGAGCACAACTGACCACAAAACTTCAGCTAATGTATAACTTTAACTACTACAACACAAATTTTCCTTATTAGTTTGGTCATGCAAGACCAAATGATCCATTTATCATTTTCTAACACCTTTCCTCTAAGTACTTAAACATTCCAATGGAAATATGTTTCTGGTTCAGAAGCTCCCATCATTAGAATGAATAATGTAAATCCTCAGAAAGTTCAAAGGTTTAGTTTCTATAATTTTTCTAAATGTGAACTTTTGCAAATAACAACTATGTTATAAATAATACAAAAGTGGCAGACAACTATCAGGAAAATGGACAATGAGTATATTTCTAGCGAATTAAGATTCCACAAAGTGCCTTCAAGTTATTGTTCTCTAAACCTTTCTCTTTGGTAATTAAGATGAATTTTATAGCACCTGAAGCCAAAAGAGGCATTCATATGTGTGTGTTCACCAAATACTATGAAAATATGAAACTGACATGACTTCTCACTGAATTTTGTCTCCATTATGAAGTGCCCCAAGCACTGTAGAAATTTTCCCTGTGGGCTATATAAATTGGCTTATGTAAGTCCTAACTATTGTTGCTGAGCTGTGCTTCAATATTTTCTCTTGGGATATTATAATAAGGCAGGTGCTGATATCAGTCTTGAAATTCACTGTCCAATCATATAAGAATCCAGCATGCCAAAGCCTAGTATTTTCATTCCTCATTTTATGCCAGAAAAGCACATTCAACATAGTGACTTCAGTCTGCCCTAACCTGGGCAAATAAATGTTTCAGGATAGAATAAACCTATATATGTGGAAGACTGGCTGTTCAACAGGGAAGTTGTTCTATGGTTTAGAAAAAGTGTTAATCTGAACAATTGTAGTTTGTTATTTGTAAAATGGTCAATTAGTGTGAGCAGAAGCATGGTATACTAGAGAGGGAAATGGCCTTAGAATTAAGAAAATCAAGGTTCAAGTCAAGGACCAAAGACTAGATATGGGACTTGGTACAAGTCATTTGGAGACTCAAAGCCTCAAATAACTTTCTGATCTAAGTTGCAAAGTACGTAATCAAGACTTTATTAAAAGTTATTTCTCTAGAGATAGCTAGTTGCAGTGTAAAAAGAGCTCTGATCCTGGAGTCAGAAAAAAAATGACTTCAAATTTAGCCTCAGACACTTGCCAGCTGAGTGACCATGAATAAATCATTTTATCTCTTACTACCTCAGTTTTCTTAATTTTAAAACTTTAACAATAACACCTACCTCCTAGGGTCATAAGGTTCAAATGAGATAACATTTGTAAAAGGCATAGCACTGTGCCTGGCATACAGTAAGTGCTGAGTAAGGCTTTCTTCCTTCCTTCTCCTCCTTATATCAATTAAAGACCACAGGTATAGTCCAAAATGTGTACGTATCTGGGAAAGGCATTAAAGCAGCAAAATCAATGTGTAGTATAAGACTCTTCTCTATTCAGGTATTTTCTGGATGACTGAAAAATTTGACATCTAGTTTTGAATCCTGCCTCTGCCATTAACAACCTCATTGACCATAAGCAAATTATTTAACCTTCTTGACTTCTCTTTTTCCTTGGTGTCTTCATCTAAAAAATGAAGAAGGGGGCAGTTTGGTGGCTCGGTGAATAGAAAACCAGGCTTAGAGACTGCAGTTCCTTGGCTCAAATCTGGCCTCAGACACTTCCTACCTGTGTGACTTAGTCTAGTTCTTATCATTCTTCTGCCTTAGAACCAATACATGGGTTTGATGATAAGACAGAAGGTAAGGGTTTAAAAAAATTCTTAAAAAGAGGTTGTACTCCACGACGGGGTTTGTCCCTTCTTTCTCGAAATCAATGACCTCTTTGTTGCTATGGAGCTTTGACCATGCAGACAATGATCCCCACTGTAATATAGACTAACTTTCTTGGTTTCTAATGGATTTCAGTCAGGTGGAAGCCAATCAGCCAACAACACATCCTAAGTATCTGCAAAATGCTCACAGAAGGGTGCCAAAGGAGATGATGCAATCATTGTTGTCACCATCTAAAATTAGGGTGCATAAGAGCCAGAAAATATGTTGGGAAAGGAACTAGGGACAACAAAAGGAAATATGGAAGGGATACTGTTGTGATGAAAAATATACTGATTTTAGAGTCAAAGGATTTTAGTTTAATTCCTACCTTACTTAACATCCTTGAGCCTCAGTTTCCTTAAATGCAAGATGAGGTAAATGTATTAAATGTATTAAAATATATCAAATTAAATTAATTAAAGTGTTAGTTCTTTCCAAACTTATAAATCATTGATATAAGTTCACATCACAAATTTAAGTCACCTTATAGGACTATGGTAGAAGTTAATTAAATCAGAAGCTCAGAGTTGGAAGAGATATTAACTGGTCCAACATAAAGTAGATTTTTAAAAAATCCCTTCTACATCATATGTAGCAGTAATAATGTTCCCTAATGCTTATTCTAGAGTGTAGAGGCTTACAAAGTACTTAAATACTATCTCTTGATTTTCATGATCACTATCTGAGGTAGATGTAGAATTAATTCCATTTTACAAATGAGCCAAGGGAGACTAAGAGTAATTAGCCCAGAGTCCAACAAGCTAGTAGGTATGAACTTTGAGCTTAAGCCTTCTGGAATCCAACTTTAACATTGTAGTCATCCTCTACTTATAGAATTGGTAAAGTGACTGCCAAATATCCATGGGTCTCTCAATATTGTCTTTTTCTAAATTGGCTATTGAAACCAAACATAAGATTATTCAGTTCTCTCTATTCCATGTCATTTTACAAGATCTAGTTGAGCGTTCAACCTTTTCAAAGACCCTTTTATATTCTGGCTTTGTCATTATATTTGTTAGCTAACTCTTCCAGTTTTGTGTCTCCTGTACATCTGATAAATATTTCATCTATGCCTGTATCCAAGTCATGGATACAAATATGAAAAAGCAAAGGGCCAAACATTGAACCCTGGGGCACTTTTCTGGAGACCTTCTGCAGAATTGACACTAACTTTAAGGATCATGTTTTGAGACTGACAAGCTCTGAAACCACCTAATTGTCCTATAGCTTCTCTCTGAATTGATTTTTTTATTGACACTATACCAACACTTTGAGTAACTGCTACAATGTAAACAGTAATGCCTACCATGGATACATGGAAGAGCCAAATAGGTTTTCCTCAGACACAAAGTTGATTTTAGGAAATAAACTACATAGCTTTGCTTTAAGAAATAAAATATAAATTATAAAAATAGCCACTATAATTATGCACTAATTAGTAATTCCTAATATTTATGTGTTTCTGCTGGGAAAATGTATAAAAGTGGCCATAATAAAAATCATCCCTTCCCAATAATAAATAAATCTTCTATGACTTTGAAATGATATCTTTGGAGGGGAAATGAGATTCTGTATTTTTTTCTTCATTGAGATGGTCCTGAGTAGTGGGTCAAACGAAGAGTACTTGTCCATTGAAAATTTATTTTTTCTTATATTGTATGTAATGTGTAACTGAAAATTGAAAGCATTTTCTCTTTCCAAAACTCTTGCAAAGTAAATTCATTTTTTGAATTTTTCTATTTTGAGTTAAAAGACAGAATTAATTTTTTAACCTTAATAAAGTGACAGTTTTGACTTGAAATATTAAATTGCCTATTTGGAGAAGGTAGAATAGGGAAGGAAAGAAGGGAAGAAGGGAAAGAAGGGAAGATAGAGGAAGGGAGTGAGGGAAGATATAAATACATGCACAAAGTTTAGGCAACAAATAAGAAACTGAGGATGAGGATTCTTTACCTAAGAAAGATTATTTGCCCTCATGATTACTAATGAAATTTGTTGGTTTGAAATCCATGTCTGGAATAGAACTCTATATGGGTACAACTTATTCAAAACAAACAGGATCATCATGGTCAAGGGAGGAAAGTATAAAAGTCATTTTGCCACTGGAATCTTACTACAGACCACTCCTGGACAGAAGGAAGGAAGTAGATCACAACCTAGGTAAGAGGCATCATATGGAAGTGACAGATATTAAAAAGACATCTGTTGAAAATCACTGCATGACAAAAGAAAACCATTATTAATAAAATTTTAGCATAATGGCGGTTTCATCCTTCAAAAGATAGCAAAATCAATAAGGGAAAATTCTATTCTGAAGCTAATTCTCACTAATGAGGGGGAATTAATTATCAGCATAGAAATTATAGGAAACCTCAGAAGATGACCTCCTAGGATTAGAAAGAAGTGAAGAGGAAGGGTTGGGCAGGATTTGATGGGAACATGGGTATTGTGAAAATAGATTTCAAAGAGTTAAGAGGAAGGATAAGTGAGTTCCCATGTATCAAATTCCTACAGTGAAAATCAGCTCATGAAGGATGGATGATGTTTAAAATGAAAATCTGAAAATTCAAAAGGAAACTAATTCAGTGAGGAAGAAAAATAGAATTCATCTGAAGAAACAAATTTGAATTCACACAGACCTCAGTAACTAAGTTAGAATTTTTAAAGGAAATGTACAAAAGACAGATTCAAGGCAAGATAATAATAGATAAATATGAGCCACATAAAAATAGCATCAAAAATGCTTTGAGGAGAGAAGGTAAAGACAACAAAACGTATAATTTCTTCCCCAAATATAGAAACAGGGGAAAAAAGAGGGACTAGATGAGTACTTGGGGTGAATAAGACAATGATAACTGACAAAAAAAGAAAGAAGGGCTGATTAATCTTTGTCTTGCTTCTGTTTTCTCTGCCAGGAAGAATAATATTTGCTTTGTTAATTAAGGAACAAATATACTTAAAAGGAATGTAATACCCAAATCAACTAAGTTGTGAGTAAGAGAGCCCTTAATTTCACATGAATTTAAGTAAGGTACAAATCAGCTATACCTTATAAAATGATTAGTGAGAAATTGTTGATAATACAGTATTTGAAATGTCATGGAAGACAAAAGAATTACAAAATTGGAGAAGGGTATTTGTTATACAAACTTTCAAAACCAGAAGTGTCAGCAAACTAATAGGCCTATGTATTTGACTTCAAATGCAGGGAAAATTCTAGAATGGAACATTAAGGATATAAAAGGTCTACATATAAAAAGGGAATAATGACTAGAAAGAGTCAGTATAGTACTACAATTAACAGTTCATGCTAGACCAACTTCAGTGTCTTTCTTGTCAGGAGCACAATTGAAGAGATTAGTAGAATACTGTACCTATAATTTGCCTAGATTTTAGCAAAGCATTTAATAAGATATCTCATACAATTTTTGTGGTAAATATGGAAAGATGTGGATTAGATGATAAATCAAATAGATTCAAAACCGATTGGATGGCTGGATTCAAAGCATAATTGTTAATGATTCAATGTCAAGATGGTGGGAGGTCTCCAGTGGAATTGCTCCAGAAATGTGTGATTGAATTTATGCTTTTTTTTAAAAACGATATTTTATTTTTATCAATTACATGTAATAAAAAATTTTCCATATAAGTTTTCCAAAGTTATTATGTTTCAAAATGTCTCCTTTTCCCCTTTTACTTCCCATAGTTATACATGTACTATCATGCAAAACATATTTCTATATTGTTCATTTTTTGGTAAGTGAATAATCATATAAATCAAAAATCCAAATAAACTTATGAGAAAAATTGCATGTTTTGATCTTCATTCAGACTCCAGTTTTTTCTCTGGAGGTGGAGAGCATTCTGTCCTGGATCATTGAATGCTGAGAGTAGCTAGATCATTCACAGTTGATCATTCCATAATATTGCTCTTACTGTGTACAACTGAACTTGTGCTTTGTAAGGTTTTTTTAAAATAAATACAAGCAATAAGCTCATCAAATTTGTAGATGGTATAATCTGAGAAGGATAGCTAACTAAGAAGGTAAAAGTCAGTACCCAAAAAGATCATGACAGGCTAGAGCACTGAGAAAATTAAATCATTTGAAATGTAGGAGTTAATATGGCAAAGAATTTAGAGAGGCAGCCTTGAAGCTTGAATTCAAGTCCCAGCAGGCCTTAAACATATGACCCTGAGCAAATCTTAACTGCTTAGGAGAACTCTGTCTGCCTGTAAGTTGCAGAGGTAGAGAGAGCTTCATCATCTGGGATTTACCTATATCATTGCCATCATAAGCCCAGTCTCTTGCCTTCAAATAGAGATAAATGGAAAATCTTGCTCTTGAGTATTTGAAGGGTTCTTATATTCCTTTCAGGAGGAATTTGATTCATTCTGAGTGAACTCAGAGGACAGAAACAAAGCCATGGGTGGAAATTGCAAAGAGGCAAATTGAGGGTCAAATTTCCAACAATTAGAGCTATCCAAAAGTGATTATGTACACATTGAGCAAGTTTGGGCTTAGAGGCTTTCGGAGGGTGCAGCTACCACTTGTTAGCTATATTATTGGGGTTCCTTAAGGTGTGGTTATAATAGATAGTTAACTATCTATCTAGAGAACTAAGGTTCTCTTCCAATGCTAAAATTCTATGATTGTGATTTGAAGTTTGGGGGTTTGTACATTGAGCTTTTTCACTTTTCAAATTATCTATCTATGTATCCATACATATACATATATTTAATGTCATGCCTACAAGTATGTAATCACATTTTTCCCCTTCGATTTCTCATGGCTTAAACACAATCCTAGAGATGCTTTTTTGGATCTCTAAGCATCTCTTTATCCTAAGGAATTATGTATGGATTTTAACTTATATGATGTTTCTATTTCCTTATTCTATAGATCTGACTATGTACTGAATGGGCTGCCATGTTGGATTTAGAGTCAAAGGCCCTAGTTTCATATTTGCCATTTACTACCAGGGTAATATCAGGCTACCCACAGATTACTCAAGAAAGGTTTGGACCAAGTGACCTTGAAGGTTCTTTTCATCTCCAGTAATATTTTATGATCTTTGATTTATTCTAGGTATTTAAGGTTATTACACTTAGAGGAATATATGGACCACCACTCTTCCCTCTTGCTCATCACAGAGCTCCCCATCTCTGCCTCTTCTCACCATATTTTATACTCATGGTCCAGCTTGACAAGGTCAGATAGGATCATACTGAATATTATACTCAATTTAAGTAAAGCAAAATGGATTGGGAATGGGGGGAAGGCTGGCAGAGACAGAAGTGTATTAAGGGCAGAACTGAGGTAGGACTTATACACTGGGAGATTTACATATCAAAAAATGCACAAGGCTGAGCATCTGCAATCTAAATTTTGAGTTAGATCAAAACTGAGTAGCAAAAGCCACTTGTAAAAATAGATTTAATAATGCAAGTATAGGCAATATAATAGCATGAGCAGCATCATTATAATGTGCCCTCCTTTCTTATTCATATTTAGGAAAATGTCAAATTGCTTTCTGACTTCCAAAGGATAATGGAAGAATCAGGTGGCCACAGGACATGGCATTCATTACTGGATTTGAACACATTATGATAAAATTGCATGCAGTTTAATAGCTCCCAAAGTAGCATATGTTATAATATTTTAAACGAAACATTAGTTGTAAAGTATTGTTCTGTCAGAATCTTTTATAGTTAAAATGGGTTTTTTAAATCTTTAACTATCTAGTATTTAAAGAAATATTAGGAGGAAGGCTGTGGGAGCTTTATTTCAAGCATCTATTTTCAAGACTTGTAGAATAATTATTTTCTAAGTGAGAACCACAGTACCTTTGGACAAAGGAGAGCAGGTTACAGTCATTGAGTGCTACACAGCAAAGATATTTTGGAACACACAGACTCTATGTTACCTGAGCATAAGCCAGATATGCGGTTTTCCAGCTATGGGCAGAGATGATAGCTGTAATTCATGTCATTTTATGACATTTCATGGAACATTTGGTCATTATGACATTTATGATGCAATGAAATAGGCCATAAAGTGTTGTAAATTGTTGGGAACAAAAGACATATTCATATTTGTGATGGGCACTTTAGTTTCAATCAAGATGTTGATATGTTAAATCAAAATTCCACTCATAGCTTAAAGTTTTAGGGACATTGGGGAAATTTTCTCCCTTTTGGTACAAATGAATTGGAGCTAGAGGAGAGAATGCAAACTAAAATTGGATATTAATGGATTTGTACTTTCTTAATGCTTCCAAATAATGCCCTAATTATTATGAGTAGGAAATCCAAAATTTAGGGGAAAAGAATATTGATCTGTTCATTTAAATATATTATAAATCTGGCCAAATATATCTTCAAGATTATTCTGAGGTGAATTATTTCTTTGGATAGTTTAGATGATTTGGGGGGGTCATCTTCTATCAAAAAATCAATACTCAAATATTTTTAAAACTCTATTCACTCAGATTCAAGAAGCAAATACAATAGTAAGAAAGACACAGTATTTTATTGGATAGAAAACTGACCTCAAAGCTAGGATGGCCTTAGTTTAAGTTCCATCCCTGACTTATATTGACTTTATGATACTGGGCAAGTCTTTCAGGAACTTTCAGTGCCTTTGGTTAATTCTCTAAAACTTTAAATAGTAGAGAGTATGTTACCTATATTATTAAAGGGATTTTCCTCATCCAAGAGTTTGCTAATTAAATCAAACACACTCCATTTGCTCTTAAAAACAATGATACATATCTGATGTTATTTTATATTTGCCTTGAACTTCATATATATGATCTCATCTGGTCTTCACAAAAAGCTTGAAAGATGGAGGGATTAGGGCATTTATAGAATATTTACTACGTGCAAAACATTGTGCTAAGCACTTCATAAATATAATCTTATTTGACCCCCATGACAATCCTGCAAGGTAGGTCTTTTTATTATCCCCATTTTACAGATGATTGAACTGAGGCAAATTGTGGTTATGTGACTTGCTAGAGTCACTCAGCTAGTTTAGTATCTGAGGGCAAATTTGAGCTCAGATCATCTTGACTCTAGTCCTATCTATTGCACCATGCAAAGGACTTTCCTTAACCAGGAGTTCCAATTAAAAGTCCTCCCTTGCCTCTTAAGTATAAGAATTAAAGATTTTGTGATATTTTATATTTGCACTGTATTTACATACATAATCTCACTTGGTCCTTATAATAAGATTGGGAAGTAGCATGAATATATGCCTGGCTTTGTCCCCACCTGTAATGTAATGGGGTAAGGAATTCTTACTAGTGGATACAGCACAATGCCTAGAGTCAGGAAGACCTGAGTTCAAATCTGAACTCAGACATTGCCTTAGTTTCCTCATCTGTAAAATTAACTAGAGAAGAAAATGGGAAATCCACTTTAGTATCTTTTCCAAGAAAACCCCAAATGGAATTGGACACACCTAAAATGACTGAACAACAACAAATCTATCTAGCTATTTATCAAAGAGATTAAAGAAAAGGAAAAAGAATCTACATATGGAAAAATAATTATACAAGCTGTTTTTGTGGTAGCAAACACTTGCAAATTGAGAGGATACTCATCAATTGGTGAATGCCAGAACAAGTTGTGGTATATGATTGAGATGGAATATATTGTTGTGCTAAATGAAATGGCAAAAGGGAATGGTTTCAGAAAAAGAAAAAGAAAACTTGGACAACTTATATGAACTGACGCCAAATGAAATGAGAAGAACCAGGAGATCACTGTCCACAATAATGGCAATATTGTAATGATGATCAACTGTGAAATATTTAGATACTCTGATCAAGACAATGATGCAAGGCAATTCCAATGTACTGATGAATGAAAATGCCATTAACTTGCAGAGAGAGAACTGAAGAAACACATCAAAACATTTTTTTTTACTTTATTTTCCCTTGCATTTCCTTTTGCATCATTGCTGATAATAGAAATGGTTTGCATAATTTCATATAATTGATACTACATTGCTTGCCTTGCCAATGCCTTCCCAAGTGGTAAGAAAGGAGGAGAAAGGAGGGAGAAAATCTGAAAATGAAAATTTTTAAATGAATGTTAAGCATAAATAAGAAATTTACTTTCTACAAATAACTGACCCAAATGAATCTGTCCATGTGTGCTAAGTTTCTGTTGTTCATATTTCATGGTCCTTTACTCAAAACATAAAAATAATAGAGGGTATACTGCTTCAAGCACAAGAAATCAAGTTTGTTTTTTTAACTTTTCAAATTATTGCCTGTTCAGTAAAATTCAAGTCAGAGGATGAAAGGACCATATACAAATTATACTATGAAGTAGAGGTCATTTGGTTCAGTCTTTGACCATGACAGGGAAAAAAGAATTGTAGAGATAAGAGCTTTTCTCAGGAAATGTTCTCTTTTTCCTCTAAATTTTGAAACTCATGCCTGTAAGTGCTTTATGACATGTCATGCCTATAAATGAAGCTCCATACTTGAAATTGCATTTTTAAGTGAGAAAGCTGCCAAGACTCACTCTGGGGACCAGGCATGCAAGGTTCTGAATAACTTACATTCTCAAGTGGACTTATTGCTCCTTGCCATCTTCAACTCAAGACTCCTCCAGAGGCAAGTTATAACAAATCACCTCAAAAGTCACAAAGGCATCATGTCACTGCAGCAGATCTGGGCAAAAAGGAGGCATGTGTTCAAACAGAGTCAGAAGACACCTGTCTGCAATATTGCAAATATGAGACTCTGGAGTTGTACTCTTCCAATTCCTGCCCCAATAGCAAATGAAGAGGATAACCAGAGATGAAAGGCACTGGTTGAATGAGCAATAGTCTGTTCACTACTCCTTGCCACCAACTAAACAGACATATAACTGCTTCTGCCAGGATGAAGAAGTAATCCTGGGCAATTGTTAACACTAGAGCCCCGGTTAGTTCTGCTAATTATGGGGATTGTAAATTTGAAGATGAAAGAGGCTGCTTAGGCAATCTAGCTAAATATTCTCAGAAACCAAAGCTAAGGGAAATTAAATTTATATTAAGTTGAAGCCAAAAAGAGAGGAAATGGCAAAGCCAAGATTCAAACCCAGATCCTCTAATGTCAGTGCTGTTTCAAGTAGATCATGCTACCCACTTAGTTGATGGCCACATATCTGAATGGAATGGTAGAAGAATAAACATGAAGAAAGTGGCAAGCTTGGTTAGGTGCATGGGGGTTTAACAAAGGTGGGCATTTAAGGCATGTAGTGAGGTCATGCTCAATCTGTGGAGTCCAGAAGAGATGAAAGGATTGGTTGCAAGTGGTTGTGAAGATAGCCACTCCCTTGAGGTACAGAATTCTGGAGCAAGGGTTAAAGGCAGAAGACTACAAATGTGAAAACCTAGATTATTCAAAGTAGAACCATAGAGCATTATCCTCATTCAGATTTCTATTTTCTTTCAGATTAAACTTTAACTATCTCAATTTCTATTTGAAATATGAAAAAATTTCATAATTAAAAATATAATTTATCTTAACATGACTTTAAGGTTGATATTATGGATGTTATAATAATACAGTGAAACAGATTTTGCAGAAGATCTAACTTTACAGATAAAAAACTGAGTAACAGAGAAATTAAGTAAATTACCCATGGTCATTCGGCTAGCAATGTTAAAGTTGGGATTTGAACTCAAGACTTGTCTGACTCCAAGTTATACACTTCACGCAGCTTCGCTATGTTTTTCAATAGATAGATTCTATTAGTTGCAACAAAGGGTTTTTTCTTTAATATTATGTTATCTTTCTTTTTCCTAAATTAACCAAAGTGTATATCAATGACAAATAGCATGGAGAAGGACAAAGAATCAAAACATTTTCCATCGAGTCTATATCCAAACAGGAATCCCCTTGTTAACATAATGGACAAAAGTCCCATGGTGCCACTTTACAGAATTATTGGATCCAGCTGATGTTTATTGGCCATGAATGATCAAGGTAGCTTTGCTAATAGACTGACCTCATCATTCTTGAATATGTCTTCCAGCTGTTCCTGGACTATACATTTTCCTCCTTTTCTTATATTTTATAGTACTTTGAACATAATTCGTCAACTAATTGATGATCCTTGTGAAATTATCTTGGTAAATTGTGTCCGTGTTTACTATTTAGAACTCTCTAGACTAGGAGTTCTTAAACTATGCCACAAAAATCATTCTCAAAAATAATACTGAAAATGACATTACTAAATTTCTTTTATGAGGCAGACTAAGTAGAGAATGATAACTATAGATGGACATCACTAATGAATATGCCAATATGATTTTGTCAGCATAGGAAACTCTTGGAAGAGAAAAATTTCCCCATTATAGCATGTCTATGACCTACCAGGCAAATCAAAGAAACACAGAATTGAGATTTAGAAGGACTATTAGTGGATTAGTGGCCATATAGTCCCACACTCTTAAAAGGAATGCCCATATGTTCTAAAATGCTTGGCAGGTGGTCATCCAGCCTCTGTTCAAAGACCTCCATTGAGATGGAACCTAACCATTGAAAGTGTCTATTACTCTTCTAAAAAGTTTTGTTACAATGTGTTTCTGAACATCAAATTAAATTTGCCTTTTTTCACTTCCCCAAACACTCCTATGGTGATGGTCTATGAGGAGAATCCAAACAAATGGAATCCCTTTACAATGTCACAGTCTTTCAAATATTTGAACAAAGGTATCATATAACCCCTGAGTCTTCTCTTCCAGAGAGTAGGCTTTCCCAATTACCTTAATCAGTCCTCATAGGTCATGTACTCATGCCCTCCCCTAAATATTATTCTGATTACCAATCAACCCATCAGCTTAAAAACATTTCATATACTCCTTCTATGAGCCAGCCATTTTGATAGGGGCTAGAAGCAACAAACATAAGAATAAAGTCCTCTTTACATTCTTTTGAGGACACAAGTATTTGTAAATGCATACATATATGCATGCATAAATATACATGTATATTCATGCATATATATGTATTTAGTGTACAAATAAAAATAAAGTAGTCTACTATGAAAGAGTAGAATTGTGGAATAGTGGAATGCAATAACTACTAGGAATACCAGGAAAAACTTCATGTTTAGCCCTTTGGCCAAGTTTTGAAAGAAGGAAGGCAGGCATTCCAAGCAGAAGTGTATTCCAGATATGGGGGATATATTACCAATCAAAAGTTACAGAGAAAGATATATCTTATATACAGATCCACAAGTCAATATGGCTAGATCTCATATTGTTTTTAAAAATAGAGGAAAAACAGAAAGTTGAAGGTGTTATTTAAATGTACAAGTAACAGAGAGCCATTGGAAGTTACTGAGTAGACCTATATTTTAGGAAAATTGCTTGGCAACTATGTGGTGATTAAATCAGAGTAGGTTAAAGCTTGAAGCCAAGAGATTAAATATAAGGTTATTGCAATAACAGTCCAGGAGAAATGTGATGTGTGTTTGAATAGGGTATTAAGTGAGTAGGTGGAGATAAAGGGATACATGTGAGAGATAATGCAGATGTAAAAATGAAAAGATTTGGCAAAAAGATAGGATGTTTGGGGCTGAATGGGAGGGAGGAATCAAAGATTACAATGAAGTTGTGATCATGAGTGATGAAAAAGATTGTGGTGCCCTCAGCAAAAATTAAGGTATTCAGAATTATGCCCAAAGAGCAATAAAAGAATGCCTGCCCTTTGATCCAGCCATACCATTGTTGGGTCTGTACCCCAAAGAGATCATAGATAAACAGACTTGTACAAAAATATTTATAGCTGTGTTCTTTGTGATAGCAAAAAACTGGAAAGATAGAGTATGCCCTTCAATTGGGGAATGGCTGAACAAATTGTGGTATGTGTTGGTGATGGAATACTATTGTGCTCAAAGGAATAATAAACTGGAGGAATTCCATGTGAACTGGAAAGACCTCCAGGAACTGATGCAGAGTGAAAGGAGCAGAGCCAGAAGAACACTGTACACAGAGACCAATACACTGTGGTAAAATCTAATAAAAAGAACTTCTGTACTAGCAGCATTGCAATGACCCAGAACAATTCTGAGGGATTTATGGAAAAGAACACTACCCACATTCAGAGGAAGAACTACAGGAGAGGAAACACAGAAGAAAAGCAACTGCTTGAACACATGGGTTGAGGTGGACATGATTGGGGATGTAGACCTGAAAGTACCACACCAATGTAACTATCAATAATATGTAAATAAGTCTTGATTGATGACACATGTTAAAACCAGTGGAAATGCAAGTAAAAACATAAATCATGTAACCATGGAAAATTTTTCTAAAAATAAAAAAAAAATTAATTAAAAAACAAAAAAATAAATAAAACAAAACAAAACCAAAAAAGAATTAAGGTATTCAAAAGAGAACAGTGTTTGGAAAGAAAGTAATTCTATTTTGGATACATTGACTCTGAGATATCTACAGGACATCTGAGTCAAAATATCTGACAGACAGCTGAAAAGAGAAACTAGGACAAAATATATAAATCTGTAAGTCATATGTATAATTTATCCAATGGAATGGATAATGTAATCAAGGGAGATTATAGAGAGAAGAAGAAAATAAGGCCCAAGACAGAGTCAATTTCCTGACTTCCATGATCATGGTTCCCAAAACTGAACACAATACTTTGGATATGGTCTGATTAGTGAAGTCTACAAAGAAATAATTAATATCCTAAGATCACAGTCATTTAAAGTGCAATTTCAGACTTCTAGGCTAAAATGGCTACAGAGTAGAAGCAAGGGACTTCCTTGCCTCACCAACTATAGATATAAAGTGCCTCAAAAATTAAAATAAAATAAAATAAAATGAGTGAAGGGGCAAATCTGTAGGGTGCAGCTTTGAAGGTAGGCAGAGTTTGGGCATTTCCTCGATATAAGGGGGTAAAACCACTCCTACCAAAATACAAGCTGATCACCCCTCCTCCACTGCACCTATGGTGCCAGAGTCAGAGGGAACACGGGACAATCACTAGGTTCTAGGAGGGCTGGCTGAGGACACCACAGACTTACCCCAGAGAGCAGTGAGATTTGGGACCACAGGAGGCTGAGGAACTTGGAGATTGGGTGCAGAGAGGGACTGCACACAGCAGATGTAGCAGAGACTGAAAAATATCCTCAGGGCAGAAACCACTCTCTAGCTCCTTACACAGAAAGACTGTGCATCTCTCTCAGATTTCTGATTGGGAAGGGAAGAAAAAACTAACAAAGCAATGACCACCAACACCCAAGAACTACAAGCTATGACTACCAAAAAAGCCAAGAAGAAAACCTTGGCCCTAGATCATTTGTATGGGGAAAAACTCCAGACTACAGAGGAGATAGCAGAGAACAACAAACAAGCAAACACATGTAAACTTTCAAAAAAAATGAAATTGGTCATAAGCTCTTCAGGAGCTCAGATTTTCAATGATGAAACAAGTGAGAAAAATAGAAGAAACTTGGCAGAAAAACTGGGAAATAGTTCAAAAAAGAAAATATCAATTTAAAAGACAGAATCTCCCACTTGGAAAAAGAAGCCCAGAAATAAAATGAAACAGTAAACAAATTAAAGACCAGAATTGACCTGCTGGAAGCCATGAAAAGAAGGATAGGCCAAACTGAAAAGGAAAATCAAAAGATCATAGCTGAAACTATAAATATGAAAAATGATAAAGGCTGGTATAATAATAATTATTAGTAATTTAATTAAAGCCATGTTGATAGATAAAGTTATCAGACCATGCGCTTGTAAGCATTCAAAACTGCCACCTCCATTACTGTCTCCTGTTTCCTGTCTCGAGTCTGCTGGCCAAGAGAGAGACCCCTCCTAACCCAGGAGATTATAAACTCTTCCCTGCGTCAAGACGTAGGCCTCCCCACACCCCAAAACCCAGAAACGGAAACCAGTTGGACCACGTTGGATCACGGGAAATGTAGTTTGATACATTTCCCATGTCCATAGAAATATATACACTTTTAGATGGCATTTCCCAAATTTCACTTTTACAAAACCCAGTCTTTGATAACTAGAATTGTGCAAGTAGAAGCTAATGATCTTATAAGACAGCAAGAATTAATAAAACAAAGTTAAAAGAATGATGATTTAGAGAGAAACATGAAATATCTTATTGAGAAAATGGATTACTTGGAAAATAAATCCAGGAGAGACAATGTGAGAATCATTGGCCTATCTGAAAACCAGGAAATAAACAGAAAACTTGACATGACATTACAAGTAATTATCTAAGAAAACTGCTTTGATGTTCTTGAACAAGAGGAAAAATAGAAATTGAAAGAGTCCATAGATCACTCTCTTCATTAAATTCTCAAAAGACAATCACCAGGAATGTGACTGCCAAATTCAAGAGCTTCCAAGCTAAGGAGAAAATATTGCAAGAAGCCAGAAAGAAATAATTCAGATATCAAGGAACACCAATGAGGATTACACAGGATCTGGCAGCCTCCACAATGAAGGACTGTAAGGCTTGGAATATGAAATTCAGAAATGCAAGAGAAATGGACCTATATCCAAGGAACATCTACCCATCAAAACTGACTCTACATTTCCAGGGAAAAGCATGAGCATTTAACAAAATAGACGATGTCCAAATATTTGTAAAGAAAAGACCAGAACTAAACAGAAATTTGATGTCCAAATACAAAACTCAAGAGAAACATAAAAAGTTAAATAAGAAATAGAAGTAATTTTTTTCTTTTAAGAGCTTCAGTAAGGTCAAATTGTTTATATTCCTATATGGAAAAATGATATTTATAACTCTCAAAAACTGTGTTAACTATCATAGTAGTTAGAAGAATTATTCATAGGGAGTGGTTTGGATACTAAGTGGTTTAACATGATATGCAAAAAAAGAAAGGGGGAGGAAATAGAAGATGGCACCAAGAAAAACTTGAAGGAATAAGAAAAATAGAATAAATTATATTACAAAAAGAGGTGCATGGTAGGATGAGGGGGAAGAATACTATTATAAGAAGGACAGGAAGAGAACACTAATAGGTTATACTTAAACCTTACTCTCAGTGGAATCAGCTCTGAGAGGGAAGAGCATCTAAATCCATTGAGGTATCAAATTCTATCTTACCATACATGTAAGTTGAGAGGGGAAACCTTGGGGGGGGGGGGAGGGGGACAGGACAGGGAGTACAAAAAGGGAGGGAAAGATAAGAGAAAGGGAATTCAATAGACCCTAAAGAAAAAATATAAGGGAAATAAAAAGGGAGGGGTGGGAAGGGAAATAAAGTAAGGGTGGGGATTAGGGGAACTGTTTAAAAACAAAACACTGGAGTACAAAGAAATAGTGAAAGAAGGAAGATTAGGACTAGGAGAGGAAATCAAAATGATGCAGAATACACAGGTGGTAATCATAACTCTGAATATCAATGGAATGAACTCACCAATAAAATGGAAACAAATATCAGAGTGGATCAGAAACCAAAATCCTACCATATGTTGTCTACAAGAAACACATATGAAGCAGGTAGACACAAACAGGGTAAAGCTAAGAGGCTGGAGCAAACTCAAGAAAAAGAAGGCAGGAGTAGCAATCATGATATCTGATAAAAGTAAAAATAGATCTGATTAAAAGAGATAGGGAAGGTAATTACATCCTAATAAAAAGCAGCATAAACAATGAGGAAATAGCAGTACAGTACTCAACATGTATGCACCAAATGGTATAGCATCCAAATTTTTAAAGGAGAAACTATTGGAGCTTAAGGATGAAATAGATAGTAAAACTATACTAGTGGGAGACCTGAACCTTCCTCTATCCAATCTAGATAAATCAAACCAAAAAATAAATAAGAAAGAGGCAAGAGATGTGAATGAAATCTTAGAAAAATTAGAGTTAATAGATATATGGAGAAAAATAAATAGGGACAAAAAGGAATACATCTTCTTTTCAGCAGCACATGGTACATACACAAAGATAGACCATGTAATAGGGCAGGGTCGGCAATGTATGGATCTCGAGCCATATCTGGCTCTTTTGAGGGCCAGATATGGCTCTTTCTGCAGGAGCCATAAAGTCAATTTTTTTCAGGTCCTGTTACAGGAGCGCTCACTGTTATAGGAGGGTGCACTGTGATCATTGTACGGCTCTCATAAAATTACATTTAAAAAAATGTGGTGTTTATAGCTCTCACAGCCAAAAAGATTGCCAACCCCTGTACTAGGGCATCAAAATATGGCAAACAAATGCAAAAAGGCAGAAATAATGAATGCAACTTTTTTAGATCACAATCCAATAAAAATAATAATTAGTAAGGGTACATAGAGAGGCGATTCAAAAATTAATTAAAAATTAAATAGTATGATTCTCCAAAATTGGTGCGTTAAAGAACAAATCATAGAAAATTAACAATTTCATTGAAGAGAATGACATTGGTGAGACATCATATCAAAATCTATGGGATGCAGCCAAAGTAGTACTCAGGAGAAAATTTATATCCCTGAGTGCATATATTAACAAATCATGGAGAGAAGAGGTCAATGAATTGGGCATTTAAATTTAAAAACTAGAAAGAGAACATATTAAAAATCCCCAGGTGAAAATAAATTAGAAATCCTAAAAATTTAAGGAGAAATTAATAAAATCAAAAGTGAAAGAACTATCGAATTAATAAAAGTGACTAGAAGCTGGTACTTTGAAAAAACAAAGAAAATAGACAAAGTACTGGTCAATCTAATTAAGATAAAAAAGGAAAGAAAAAAACCAAATTAACAATATCATAGACAAAAAGGGTGACCCCACCTCTAATGAAGAGAAAATTAAGGTAATTATTAAGAACTATTTTGCCTAATTGTATGGCAATAAATATGGCAATCTAGGTGATATGGATGAATATTTTAAAAATATATAAATTGCCTAGGTTAACAGAAGAAGAAATGGAATACTTAAATAATGCCATATCAGAAAAAGAAATTGAATAAGCCATCAAAGACTTCCCTAAGAAAAAATTCCCAGGACCAGATGAATTTACAAGTGAATTCTATCAAACATTTAAAGAACAACTAACACCAATACTGTACAAACTATTTGACAAAATAAGCAAAGAAGGAGTCCTACCAAATTCCTTTTATGAAACAAATATGGTACTGATTCCAAAGCCAGGAAGATTAAAATCCAATTTCACACTGCAAATATACTGTTTAACTCAATTAAAGCCATGAAATCTCATTTTTAGGCAAACTGCCATCTGACTATGCCTTCTACCCTCAAAACTTGGGAAGTTGACGTTTTTGAACTCAAGTGTGAGACTTTACAATTATCCTTATTGACTTTTGTCTTATTAGATTCAAACCAATGCTCGACTAGAAAACTATTTTTGGATTCTAATTCTAACTTCAAGTGTAGTATGTATTCTTCTGCACATTTCATGAACATGTCATCAATGTCTTTATACAAGTCATTGCTAAAAATGTTAAGTAACTCAAGGCAAAGCATAGACCTTAAGGCAATCTACTAGAGACTTCTTGACAATTTAGCATTGAACCACTAATTACTTCTTCAGTCTGTCCATTCAAATGATTACAAATCAATCTATTTGCATCATCCACATCTTTCAATTTCCCCCAAAAAATAATTGAGTGAGATAATTTATCTGTTTTTTAAAGCTTGATACAACTTCCATGATCTATTAATTTAGTAACCCTGTCATGTAAAGTTAGCTATGTTTTCCCCTGATTTTATGAAATCATCCTTGCTCTTCGTAAGCATTTTTTTTCCTTTTCTAGATGTTCAGTAATGACTATTTAATGATCTCTTCTGGAATTTCCCCAGGAATCAAAGTAAAATTCACTGCCTTATAATTTGCAGATTCTATTTTTCCTCTTTCGAAAATTAGGATATTTGCCAATTTCCAGTCCTATGAAATGTTTTCCATCACACAACAACCATGCTTGCCCTTAGGGGAAAATCTCATCTGTTTGCTAGTTCCATGTGTAAAGTCCTTTTTCTTATTTTCCTGGTCTATATGACTTTTTTCCACTTTCCAACTTTCTATCACAGGTCATGATTTTCTTCCTTCTTAACATATCATTTTCTTTTGTTTTTAAAACAAAAAGGAAAAGGGAAAAAATCCTTTATAATCTGGAGAGAGAGAGGTGACATGGGGACTCTACCTTTTCTTCTAGGAGGAAATTACGTACTCTCATCATAGAAATAATTTCAGCATGGCAAAATGCAAATGCTGCATATTCTATGCAGGTCACTCCAGAATTTGACATATATTCCACACGTACTGCAAGTTGAGAACTTTAGTGCTTATATTTCTTGCTAGAAGTGCCATCTACAGAAAATTTTTTTGTTTTTATTCTCCTTACAAAATTAACAACTTATTAACACTGTGATTTATTGTTGTTCAGTCATGTAGTCCTATCTAACTCACTGTGACTCCATGATCTATAGCATACTGATACTATCCATAGGGTTTTCATGCCAAAGATACTGGAGTAGTCCATCATTTCTTTCTCCAGTGGATTAAGGCAAATGAAGGTTAAACGGCATGTCCAAAGTCACACAGCTAGTAAATGAGACTGGATTTAAACTTAGGTCTTCCTGATTCCAGGTCCAGCTCTCTATCCACTGAGTCATGTAGCTGCCTACACACTGTGATAACCATACTTAGTTCCTTTGACTTTTTTTACTTGTGTCATCTTCCCTTCAGATTTTATTTTGACTTTTCTTTTTTCCTTTTCCTAAGAGAATTCCTTTCTCCTCCTCTATCTCTCAAATACTTCCTTCCATTAAACCCCAAAATAAAATCATAAAGGCATAGGAAAGAGAGATAGAAAAAACCTTGAAGATCCCTTCCAGATGACGTGGGTCTGAGAGGGGGAAGGGTATGTAAAAATTTTCTGACAAAATCATTAGCTTTTGCAACAATTAAGAGGAGAAACAGTGGCGTCTAAAACAATACACAATCTGAAGGAAGTGTGGTATTTTCTGTTTCATTTTATCACTTCATTCTAGTTTGTATTTATTCAACTTTTACCTGTCAATATTATGATTTAATTAGACTTTGTTGTGCCAATATTTCCTGGCACTTAATATCAGTTGCACAAGAATATAAAACCCACCTGTTATTTTCTTTAACAAAATAGTTATAGATAGATAAAAAGGATAAAATAAATATGAAAGCTGGAATATTACAAAATTGTTTTGTCACTCTTGGAAGATAGAAAAAGTTGGGCATTACTGTCTCCATATTTAAAAAGAAACATGTTTTGAGTGATGAATATTTAGGTAAGTCCAATTCATCTTCTATTTATAATTTTAGCTATAATTATAATCAAGCCCTGACAAAGAGTTTAAGAAAATACCTTACTACATTTTATATACCACATAAAAGAATTCTCATTCTTTCAAGAGAGCCTTTTATTGAGATTCCTTAATCATATTACTGTTGGAATTCTGCCTCAAGAACTCCTTGAAATTACCAAACTTCGATTCTAAATACAGTAGCAGAGGTATAATTTACAGTAAAGACTTCTGGCCAGATACTTTAGTAAGAGCTTCTCTCTCTGCCCAGTTCTACTTCATCACTTCAAATAAGAAGAAACATCTTCTACCATGAAATAAAAGAACAGGCGCAAATAACTAAGAGGTGAAAGAAAAGAATTTCTCATCACAAAAATAACTTCACAGAAAAACCAGCAGAGAGACTAAAAATTCAGCATTAAAGGGTCTTAATAAAATGAATAAATATTATGGAGTAAGATAAGATGATGGGAATGAGGACAGAAAATAGGGATAATATTGCAATAATAATAACTATATTTGCATAAAAGAGAATGAAACAACTACAGACTGTCAAGAATGACTTCGACTCTCATGAAGAGGGAACATGATTGAGCCAAGAGTTTGAAAGAGGTAGAGTGTTTGAAGTAAATATAGGTATAGTAGGGAAGGATGGGTTTTTATGAAATCACCTGCTATATGCAATTTATATATTTTATTTACTATATATTTTAATTTATATATTTTATTAATATATCTTATTTCAAACACATATTGTTTATAATATTCACTGAAGGCATATTTCATGCTGTGGAAGATGAGGGATACAAAATATTATATAAAAATTATGTAAAAAATCCCAATAACTCATAAATTAATTGAAGAGACAAAGCATATTTATATGACATGATACATTATAAGCCATATAAGAATTTTAAAAAGGATGGGGTCAGTGTGAGCTAGGCAGGGAACTTAAAGCAAATTATGTCACAAGATAATTAGAAATGCATTTTAAGGTACTGTGATGTTTCCCCCTTAAAAATTAAGAGACAGAGAGAGAGAGAGAGAGAGAGAATTACAACTGATAAAAATTTTGCATCAAGAATGACTTTGTCAAAAAAAAAGAATGACTTTGTCACATAGAGGAAGGCAACCAAGATAATTAACATTTCAACTTCAATCTATAAGAATGCTGGGTGAAGGAAAATGTGATATTTATTGAAGAAGAAGAGGAAGAAAAAGAAGGAAGAGGAAGAAGGACAAGAACAAAGAGGAGTAGGAGCACCAATAGTTAATAATAGTGTAGTACTAATAGTGTAGTTCTAACATTCCTATAGCACTTTAAAGTTTGTAAAAGACTTCCAAATATATCAATTAATACAACAATCCAGTGAAATGAGAGTTATTATATATCCTCATTTTATTGATATGGAAACAGAGGTTGAGAGACTTAATGATTTGTCCAAGATCACACAGCTAATAAATTTCTGAGATAGGAGATAAACTTGGATCTCCTTGACTCCAAGTACAGAACTTGATCTACTACATGAATGTAACCATGGACTGGCCTCTGAGTTCAATCCTCATGAGCATGGAATTCTCTCTAGCTACAAGTACTCCACTTTGACTCATTCCTCAATGAATATCTTACTTCTCATTCAAGTAGTTCTGAAATTCATTCCTTTTGTTCCCTAATGTCATGGTATGAAATCAATTTCCCCACCTAACACTACCTGCCCCTTTACACCATGCTACGCATCACCCTAAAGAGTCAGAACTTGATGTGTCAAAATGAAACTTTTTAAAGAGTTGTTGTATATAGTAGTATAAAATTTCAGTTGTGTTAAATTGATATAAAATTCTTTTTCAGCATTTATTGATTAATCAACAAAGTTATTAAATATCTGTTAAGGTCCACCATTATGCTAGGCAGTGGGGATATAAAAACAAAAATTAAATAGACATGTCTCTCCAAAAATTTACTTTCTAATTTTGGAAGAAAACATGCACATAATATATAGTATAAATGCAAGGTAAATTTTGGGCACTAATAACTTAATGATAATTTTGAATACCTGCTCTTATCTTAATAATGTAAAGCCATATAATAGATTCTGGTCATTAATATATATATATATATATATATATATATATATATATATATTCCTCAAATTCAGACATGACATTTTTTGTTGTGAAAGTTTTATTAATGGAAAGATCATTTAAGCACAAGCTTTCAAAAATGATGATTTCTTATGAGTGGCATTGTCCATGCTTTTTTGAATGAACATAATTAATACATTGACCCAAATCCCTATTTGATGCATAATTCTTTCATTGTGGATGAACCCCAAATCATTAAACAATTGACATTCTCTTAAGAGTTCTCTAAGGTTGGTTAAAGATATTCAAGTAAAAGAATATGTAAAAATTAGAGATTAAATTTCCTACATTTCTTTAAAAATATTAATGACCATAGTAGGTAGACAACTTTAATTGACTGAGAGCCAAAGGATGAGACTAAAAGGCCTTTTCTTTCAACAGATCAAGAAATATCTCTCCTATTGACAAAAAAATTATGATTCCTCCTCAGTGCTCAGTGCTCAGTGTTCATTATGGATTCAAAACTCCATAATATCTTCAATAATGCATCCCTTAGGAGAGTTGTCCCATTTTCTTTCAGATATGGTGAAATGAAATAGAATTTTGGGAAGGAATACCCATTGATGAGTGGAAATCCCTAGAATTCTTCTCATTGACATCCAGAGTGTTGACTTTGACTAACAAGTTAAAAATTCCTAACTTAAAGTAGTAGGCATAAATGGACCAAGGGTTGATTCAGGGCAAACTTTGTGTTTGAAATAACAAAATCTTCCATCAGGTTTTCATCTTTAGTATATTGTTATACTCAGAAATAAATAAGCAAACAAATAAATGAATTCACAAACAAATAAATAATAAATGTTATACATGGCTTCTAATATCACAACTTCTGTTTCAAAAATTGTTGCTGCAGGGAAAGAACACTGAAATGTGTTTTCTTTTCTGTTGGTATATATTTTTTGTAGTAAATAACTTGAACATAATATGTAAGGATTGAACTCATTTTTGATCATAAAAACACTGTTAACTCTTTAGAAACAGACTTTTATTTGGCTAAAGGAAAGGCTAAGTGAAATATAGAAATATTTCCATAGCAAGCTAATGACAATAAATTACTTAATGGGAGCATGCTGGGAAGATGGCAGCTTAGAAGCAGCAAGGCTTCAGACCTCTGTAAACTGTTCAACACCAATCAAGGACAAAGGGCTTTGAGGGGCAGAAAACCAAATCTGACAATAGAACAGAGCTGGGGGATCCACCTTGCTAAACCCAATTTAAAAGGTACATGGAAAAAACCCCAAAACAAAGCTTAAATTCTTTGAACTGTCTGGTCCCCAAGGGGAAGGGAAGAAGGAAGATCCTAGGTCCTTTCCCCAACTGAATGTACAGAGTCTCTAGCAGATCCTGGAGTCTCTGGGTGGGCAAGGGCTCTGGTCTAGAGGGAGTGCCTCACCAGATTGACTGTACTTGTCTCAGGGCTTTGATCACAGAGTGCAGGGAGGTGGCTAGAGGAGAAACCCAGAGAGGGCAAACATCTTGCTCTGCACCCCACTTTCTCCAGGTTTTGACCTCAGGGCACTTTGAGCTCTGTAAACTAACTCCACCATAGCTGAATTCTATCAATACATCAAATAAAAAGTCTTCAGAGGGCAGGGAAGCTTCAACACCCCTCCCCCATAGACTCAGTGAAAGTAGCCAAAATCACATCTTTAGCTTTTACTACCAGCTGAGGAAGATCTGG
The DNA here is from genome assembly GCF_016433145.1 of Gracilinanus agilis. NCBI lineage: Eukaryota > Metazoa > Chordata > Mammalia > Didelphimorphia > Didelphidae > Gracilinanus > Gracilinanus agilis. The sequence goes on from NC_058135.1 coordinate 26,792,848, forward strand.
CCTCAGGTCCCACTAACTTAATTAGACAACAGAGCTGAGCCTTCCAGGACTGAAAAGTGCAAACCCACAGATCAAGTACATGATCAAAGGAGCAAGATTACAGCCAAGATTTCAAGGGGGAAAGAAGGGAAAAAATATGAATAAACAACAGAAAAAGAAAAAAGAAACTACAATTGACAGCTTCTATCCAAGAATTGAACAAAGAGCAAATGGATCAGAGGAAGATCAAGGAACATCAAGAAAAAACACAGAAACTCCAGTGAAATGGACACAGGGTTTGGAAGAACTCAATATTCAATTAACTCAAGAACTCAAAAAAAAACAGAGTTTGAAGACACCTGGGAAAAAATTAATGAACTTAAACAAGAAAATAGTGTCTCAAAAGCCAAAATTGACCAACTTGAAAATGAGGCAAAGAAAGTGAAAGATGACCAACAAAAAAAAATCAGAGCAGAAGGAAAAGGATAACAAAAAAGCCAGGGATGAAATTCGGTCTTTAAAAATCAGAATCCAACAACTGGAAACAAATGACTTCACAAGGCAGCAAGAATATATAAAACAAAATCAAAAGAATCAGAAAATTGAAGAAAATATGAAACACCTCAATGACACAACCACAGATGTTGAGAATAGATCTAGGAGAGACAATTTGAGAATTATTGTACAACCAGAAGATCATGACAAAACGAAAAGCCTGGATAGCATCCTACAGGAAATTATACAAGAAAACTGACCTGACATTCTCAAACAAGAAGGAAAAGTAGAGACTGAAAGAATCCACAGATCACCTCCTACATTAATCTCCAACTGAACACTCCAAGGAATGTTATAGCTAAATTCAAGAACTACCAGACCAAGGAAAAAAGCTTGCTAAGCTTTTTTTTTTTTTTTGCTTACAAGCTGCTAAGAAAAAGTCATTCAGATATCATGGAATCACAGTTAAGATAATACAGGATTTGGTTGCATCTACACTGAAGGAGTGGAAGGCATGGAATACAATATTCTGCAAAGCAAGGGAACCTGGCCTACAACCAAGAATCAACTACCCAGCAAAACTTACTATATTCTTGCAGGGGAAAGTATGGTCATTTAATTAAATAGATGACTTCCAAGCATTCATAAAGAAAAGACCAGACTTAAACAGAAAATTTGATGTCCAAATACAGGACTCAATAGTATTCAAAGAATTTGACATAATAAACAAAGAAAGAGTTCTACCAAATTCATTTTATTACACAAATATGGTATTGTTTCCAAAACCAGGAAGACCAACAACAGAGAAAAAAAACTTCAGACTAATCTCTTAATGAACATAGTTGCAAAAATCTTAAATAGAATACTAGCCAAGAGACTCCAGCAAGTGATCAAGAGGATCATCCACCATGACCAGGTGGGATTTATACCAGAAATGCAAGGATGATTCAATATTAGGAAAACAATCCACAAAATTGACCATTTCAACAAGCAAACAAACAAAAATCACATGATTATCTCAAAGGATGCAGAAAAAGCCTTTGAAAAAATACAACACCTATTCCTATTGAAAACAAAGTATAGGAATAGAAGGGGCTTTCCTAAAATTAATAAACAGTATATATCTAAAACCATCAACAAGCATCTTATGCAATGGGGATAAATTAGAAGCATTCCCAAAAAGATCAGGAGTGAAAGAAGGATGCCTATTATCACCTCTATTATTTAACATTGTACTAGAAACACTAGCAGTAGCAATTAGAGAAGAAAAAGAAATTGAAGGTATTAAAATGGGCAAAAAGGAGACCAAGCTATCACTCTTTGCAGATGATATGATGGTCTACTTAAAGAATCCCACAGAACCAAGTAAATAGCTAGTGGGAATGATCAACAACTTTAGAAAAGTTGTAGGATATAAAATGAACCCACATAAATCATTAGCATTTATATATATATATATGTATGTATGTATATAACAAATCCCCTCAGCAAAAGTTAGAAAGAAAAATGCCATTTAAAATCTCCCCAGACAAAATAAAATACTTAGGAAACTATCTGCCAAGTTATACACTGGAATTATACAAACACAACCGCGAAACACTTTCCTCACAATTAAAACTATATCTAATTAACTATAAAAATATCAATTGCTCATGGGTAAGATGAGCTAACATAGTAAAAAACAAGACCATCCTGAGGCCTCCAGGTTAAGATGGCGGCAGAATAAAAAGCAGCTGCTTAATCTCTCCTAACACACTCATATAAGACTCCTCAAGAAAACATAAAAACAAATCCAGACTAAAGAAGGGAACCCACAACAGGGCGTAGCACTGAAGGTATGTGGGATCTGGGCACTTCCATGCTACAAAGGGGTGAAACAGCTCTCACTAAAATGCAAGCTGAGCAACTCCCTCCCCCCACACACCACTGACAGGGCGAAAGCCAGTGCACAAGAGTTAGAGCAAGTTTGGGACATCCATTAAGTCCTTGACAGCTACCTGAGGTCACCAGGACCTGTTCCTGAGAGCAGAAAGACTTAAGACCCCAAGAGGCTAAAGAACTTGTGGACTTTGAACACAAACCCTGAGCACAGGCTCAGTAGCAGCTGCAGACATGGATTCTGAGCGCAGGCTTGGACCGTGGGTGGGGATCCAGTGCAGAGGGGTGCATGACTGTGGAAGCAGTGCCTTGAGATTATTAAAGGAGCTTTGGGCAGAGGAACCAGCAAGGGTACCACCAGAAGGCTTGACTCTGAGAACAACTAGACCTGTGACCTCAGGAGCCCAAAGAGCTCAGACAGACCCTTAGCATGAGGATAAAGCTGAGAGGGTGCTGGGCTAACAATGGCAAGCCAGAGATAATAACCCCAGAAAAGAATGATCAAGAAGAAATCTTTAACACTTGGCAATGTTTATGCAGAAAAAATCCAGATATCAGAACAAACAGCAGAGGAGAACAAACAAGTAATCATATCCAAACCTTCCCAAAATAATGAAAACTGGTCAGAAGCACTTGAAGAGTTCAAATCTGAGATTATGAGAAAGATGGTAGAGAAATAGTAAGAAAATAAGAGTTTAAAAGGCAGAATTTCCCAATTAGAAAGTGAGGTTCAGAAATCAAATGAATTAACAAGCAAATTGAAGACCAGAAATGACCAGCTGGAAGCCTTGAAGAACCAAACAGACCAGATTCAAAAGGAAAACCAAAATATTATAGCCGAAAACCAGTCACTAAAGGCTAGAATTGGGCATTAGAAAAAGATGCCCCCAAATCAAAAGAATTGATAAGGAAATTGGAGACCAAAATTAAACATCTGGAAAACAGGATAGACCAAGTCAAAAAGGAAAATGAAAAGTATATAGTAGAAAACCAGTCTCTAAAGACAAGAATTGGGCAAGTAGAAGCCAATGTTCTCTCAAGACAACAAGAACAAATAAAGCAAAGTCAAAAGACTGATAAAATAGAAGGAAACATGAAATATCTCACCGAGAAATTGACAGATCAAGAAAACTGGTTTAGAAGAGACAATTTGAGAAGCATTCATCTTCCTGAAAAAGCAGAAATTAATAGAAATTTGGACTCCATACTAAAGGAAATTATTCAGCAAAATTGCCCTGAAGTTCTACAACAAGAGGGCAATACAGACATTGAAAGGATCCATAGATCACCCTCTACAATAAACCCTGAAAAGGCAGCCCCCAGGAATATAATAGCCAAATTCAAGAGCTTCAAAGTAAAAGAAAAAAATTTTACAAGCAGGCAAAAAGAGACAATTCAGATATCAAGGAGCACCAATCAGGATCACAAAGGATCTAGCAGCCTCCACACCAAAAGACGACAAGGCTTGGAATATGATATTCAGAAAGGCAAGAGAACTGGGTCTACAACCAAGCATCTCCTACCCATTAAAACTGACTATATACTTCCAGGGGAAAGTATGGGCATTCAACAAGATAGAAGATTAACAAGTATTTACACAGAAAAGACCAGGACTAAATAGAAAGTTCGATATCCACCACAAAAATCAAGAGAAACATGAAAAGTTAAATAATAAACAGAGGGGAAAGAAAGAAAACTTATTTTTAAATTTGCCTCTTTAAGGGCTTCAATAAGACCTAATTATTTGTATTCCTATATGGAGAAATGTTATGTGTAATTCTCTGTAGTGAACTCTATTCACTATTATAGTATCCACTACTATAGTAATTAGAAGAATTATTCACAGGGAGAGGTCAGAGTACTAAATGGTCTAAGATGATAAGGGGGTGGTTGGGAAAGAGGGGGGTGAATAGTAGAGGACACCAACAGAAACTTGAATGAATAAGAAAAATAGGATATTCTCTTACACACAAAGAGGTCATGGGAAGGGGAGGGGATGAATACTATTATAAGAAGGAGAGGAAGAGAACATTAAACCTTACTCTCAGTGGAATTAACCCTGAGAGGGAAGAGGAGCTATATACACTGAGATATAGAACTCTATCTAACCGTACTGAGAAAGTCAGAAGGGATAAACCAAGGGGAGCAGAGGAGTAGGGAGGTCAAAAAAGGGAGGGGAGGAAAAGGGAGAGGGAATTCATTAGGCCTTAAAAATAAAAAGAGGGGAATAACAAGGGAGGGGGTAGACATGGTAGTAAATCAAGGGAGGGGACAAGGGTTACTGGTTTAAAACAAATTACGGTTTAAAAGGAAATAGCCTAAGAAGAAGGGGTAGAACTAAGAGAGGGTACCAAAATGTTGGGGAATACAGAACTGATAATTATAACTTTGAGCAAAAAAAAAAAAAGTAGCCAAAATCAGAAAGGAAACAACAAATTGGGAAAAATCTTCATAACAAAAAACTCTAATGGGACTAATTACTCAGACATATAAGGAATTAAATAAATTGTATAAAAAATCAAGCCATTCCCCAATAGATAAATGGGCAAGGGACATGAATAGGCAATTTTCAGATAAACAAATAAAAACTATCAATAAGCACATGAGAAAGTGATCTAAATCTCTAATAATTAGAGAAATGCAAATCAAAACAATTCTGAGATATCACCTCACTCTTAGAAGATTGGTTAAAATGACAGTAGGGGAAAGTAATGAATGTTGGAGGAGATGTGGTGAAATAGGGACATTAATGCATTGCTGGTGGAGTTGTGAACTGATCCAAACATTCTGGATGGCAATTTGGAAATATGCTCAAAGAGCTATAAAAGATTGCCTGCCCTTTGATCCAGCCATACCATTGCTGGGTCTGTACCCCAAAGAGATCATAGATAAACAGACTTGTACAAAAATATTTATAGCCGCAGTTTTTGTGGTGGCAAAAAACTGGAAAATGAGGGTATGTCCTTCAATTGGGGAATGGCTGAACAAATTGTGGTATATGCTGGTGATGGAATATTATTGTGCTCAAAAGAATAATAAACTGGAGGAATTCCATGTGAACTGGAAAGACCTCCAGGAATTGATGCAGAGTGAAAGGAGCAGAGCCAGAAGAACATTGTACACAGAGACTAATATACTCTGGTAAAAAAGAATGTAATGGACTTCTGTACTAGCAGCAATGCAATGATCCATAACGATTCTGAGGGATTTATGGAAAAGGATGTTACCCACATTCAGAGGAAGAACTACAGGAGAGGAAACACAGAAGAAAACTGCTTGAGCACATGGATTGAGGTGGACATGATTGGGGATGTAGACCCGAAACTACCACACTAATGCAACTATCAACAATTTGGAAATAAGTCTTGATTGATCACACATGGTAAAACCAGGGGAAATGTGCATTGGCTATTGGGGGGGGGAGATTGGGGGTGAAGGGAAAAGTAAGAACATGAATTATATAAGCATGATAACATTTCTAAAAAATAAAAATCATTTTAAAAAGAGACCATCCTACACAAATTAGCCTATTTATTTAATGCCATACCTTTCAAACTACCAAAATAATTTTTTTACTGAATTAGAAAAAACTATAACAAAGTTCATTTGGAAGAAGAAAAGATTAAGAATATAAAGAGAAATGATAAAAAAAATTGTGAAGGAAGGGGGCCTAGCAGTATCAGATTTTAAACTGTACTATAAAGCAGTAGTCATCAAAACAATATGGTACTGGCTAAGAGACAGAAAAGTGGATCAGTGGAATAGACTTGGGGTAAATGACATCAGCAAGACAGTCTATAATAAACCCAAAGAGCCCAACTTTTGGGACAAAAATCCACTATCTGACAAAAATTACTGGGAAAATTGGAAAACAATATGGGACAGATTAGGTTTAGATCAACATCTCACACCCTATACCAAGATAAACTCTAAGTGGGTGAATAACTTCAATATTAAGAAGGAAATTATAAGTAAATTAGGTGAAAACAGAATAGTATATTTGTCAGAATTTTGGGAAAGGAAAGATTTTAAGACCAAGGAAGAGTTAGGAAAAAATTACAAAATGTACAATAAATAATTTTGATTACATAAAATTAATGTTTTTGTACAAACAAAACCAATGCAACCAAATTTATAAAGGGAGGAAACAAATTGGAAAAAATCTTTATAGCAAAAACCTCTGACAAAGGCCTAATTACTTAAATTTATGAGAAACTAAATAAATTGTAGAAAAAAATCAGGCAATTCCCCAGTTGATAAATGGGCAAGGGACATGAATAGGCAATTTTTAGAAAAAGAAATCAAAACTATCAATATGCACATGAGAAAGTGTTCTAAATCTCTAATAATTAGTGAAATGCAAACCAAAACAACTGTGAGGTATCACCTCACACCTAGCAGATTGGCTAAAATGAGAGGAAGAGAGAGTAATGAATGTTGGAGGGCATGTGGTAAAATTGGGATATTAATGCATTGCTGGTGGAGTTGTGAATTGATACAACCATTCTGGGTGTCAATTTGGAAGAATGTCCAAAGAAGACTGTCTGCCCTTTGATCCAGCCATACCACTGTTTGGTTTGTACCCTAAAGAGATCATAGGGGAAAAGACTTGTACATAAATATTTATAGCCTCACTCTTTGTGATGGCAAAAAACTGGAAAACAGGGGTAAGCCCTTCAATTGGGGAATGGCTGAACAAATTGTGGTTTCTGTTGTTGATGGAATACTACTTTGCTCAAAGGAATAATGAACTAGAGGAATTCTATATGAACCGGAAAGACTTTCAGGAACTGATGCAGAGTGAAATGAGCAGAATCAGAACTTTATACACAGAGACAGATACATTGTGGTACTATGGAAAATAATGGGTTTCTCTATTCGCAGCAATGCAATGATCTAGGACAATTCTGAGGGACTTATGAGAAAGAACACTATCCACATTCAGAGAAAGAACTATAGAAGTAGAAACACTGAAGAATAACAACTGCTTGAACATATGAGTTGATGGGATACTATTGAGGATGTAGATGCTAAACAATCACCTTAGTGCAACTGTCAATAATATGGAAATAGGTCCTGATCAATGATACATGTAAAACCTAGTAGAATTGCATGTCAGCTACTGAGGGAGGGGTTGTGGGAGAGGGAAAGAACATAAATCATGTAACCATGGGAAAATATTCTAAATAAAAATTTTAAAAATGAATTCCTTAATATTTCTCTTTAAGGACTTGACAAATCTGTCAAAAGGATAAAGAAGAAAGTATAGACTTGAAGACAATATTGAATGAGTTTTAATAGACATAGGAAAACAATTTAATCGGTATCTTTTGAGAATATATTGATTTTTTAGACTAATTGGAGCATTTTAACATATGATGCTATAATTGCTATTATTATTAATTATTAGTATTGTTATTAGTAAATGTAGAAAAGCAGAAATCTGAAACACATTCTTTACAAGTTATGACATAAAATTAAGACAAATAAAGAAAAAATGAAGAAAAGATGCAGTACTGAACTGATACAATCATAATTATGATTTTAAAAGACTGATGGGACAGTTTGACAAAGTTATTAAATAAAGCAAAAGTAGCAAAAAGAGGAAAATATATATCCTTGAACACTTGATCAGTTTCATCTATCGATATCAGTATGGCCCAAGTGTGAAGACACTTAAGACTTATTGAACTTCAGTGTATTGTAACACTTCTAACTCCAAATCTGCGTGATCCCAAAGAATGGGGAGATTCTCTAGAAAATGTTGATGAATGAAATGAATTCAAGTCAATAAGCATGTTTAAGCATTTATTATATGCCAGGCTCAATGTTAAGGAAGTTGATATTAAATAAATAAAAGTAGAAATCTCATGATGAAGCAAAGAAATAATATATTATAAAGAAAACCTGCCCTAAATAGTCAGACTTTCTTTGGAAAATGGCTATAGGCAGCACGCAAGTCCTGAAGAGAAGAAACAGATGGGACTGATTGCCAGCTCAGTGTGAAGTAAGAAATGTATTTGCAGAAGACAATCGAGAGCCTGGCATGGAGCAGTCATCATAGCTGAACCAACAGCCTGCATTTATCGGGCTGGGAGAACCAGACCAGTGAAAAAAAAGCAAAAAGTTCAAGCAAAAGAAGCTGAAATCAGCCTAGTAATTATTTGATTACAGAAAGGAAAATATTGCATATGGAGGGGGCTGTTTTCAGTGAACTGAAAAAAGAGACGTACTGGACTCAGTAGGATTCAATTAAAATGTTGTAAGATTTGCTTTGCTGGTGCTGAGAGATAGATGCCCAGTGGAAATAAGTTGTAGGACTCCACTATAGCTAGGAGCACTGCATCTAATTCATGTTCTGATATCTCAAGACCCCCTAAGTCTCCCAAGAAAAATATACCAATTAAATAGCAAATTAGTATAAAAAAATCCATTCCGTCCATGGTAGGAAAAGGATCCTTTTAAGTACTTCCTAATGCCTTAGAAATGCTCTTTAGGAATAACCCCTGTCTTATGGACAAAATCAATCCAAGAACAAGTTATACTCTATTAAAATGGTGGATAGCTAGAAGCTAATCATCATCTTAGGATGGAATGGGGACTAGCCTGCTAGCTCAGATATATAAACAATGGCCATAAAAAACATTTTGGGGGTGAAATTGTCCAATGTGACTTTCCACGAAAAAGATACGAAGTAGACAAGGTGTTCCTACAAGCCATTGTTTTTATTCTATTTTTATTCAGCAAATTGGGTCACGGTATATAGCAAGACGATAATCTGTCTTATAATACGCCTGCGTTACCTGATATTGCAGTGCTCAAATTCTAAAATTCTATTCCTTTTGCACCTGGCATGCAATCTCAGCATAATGCCATGCTGGAGCTATTCAACAGACCCTTTCTTACAATGAGCCAAAATTTGCTACGAGGCACTTTTGTGTACATTCAGCTGCACTCTTTGGAAACAAAAACATCTGCAAAGAGCGTGGCATGCTATAGGAGATAACCTAACAATGTTAGATAGGTAATAGTGCTTCTATTTCTCCTGGAGATCTTGGCATTGCACATCACCTGAGGGTGTGATCTTGCTGGAGCTCATTAGAAGAGAGAGACGGCACCTGGTAGTGTCTGGAAAAGTTAATGGTGACTCAGTAGGCAACATTCTTTTGGGATTTGGGCACATTTTCTTCTATACTACATATTCTAAAAGTGCCTAAAATGACTTTCTCATTGCCATTGTTAATTTTACTTCGCATATCAAATATAAAGTCCTGCATTTGGCATTTAAAGCTCTTCATAACTTGGATTGTTCCTCTTTTTCCAACCACCTTCCATTCTCTTTCCCTCCAAACATTTTATATTCTAGCCATACTGTCCTACTTGGTACACAAAGCACTTTATTCTCTATCTCTGTATCTTTCAACTGACTGTTCCCCAAGACTGGAGTCTTCTCCCCTGGTTTTCTTTCTGGCTCAGCTCAAACACCCCCCCCCACAAAAAGCCTTTTTGGGTGATTAGAAGCATGTACCAGATCTACTGTATATCTTGTATGGTCCCCATTCTCTGAGGATCAAGTATTATATTTCCCCTCCCTCCAGAGTTCTCCATTCTCTTGAGGAGGATGAATGGTTTGAGTGGGTGGAGAGGGTTGTGGTGGGGGGAAATCTTTCAGCTCTGCCACTGACTAGAGACCTTTATCATGTTTCCCCAATTTTGGGTCTCAAGTACCCTATTTCTGTTTAACCACTTTAATCAGATTAGCTTTTACAAAGGAATATTTGCTTCAAAGATATAACAAAAATGAAAATACAATTTCCTCCACTTCCCTGGAAGGCATAAATTTTTACCCTACAAAAACTGAATCTTTATAGAGGGAGATTGGTTTCACAGTACAACTCTGTTCCTACCTGGCCTTAAACCCACTAAATTCCACTCCAAAATCCTCTTTGATTTTGGCTTCTTAGGATCTCCCAGCTAGGCTTATTGGAACATGTAGCCTGGGACCCTTCATTCCAAGATCCTTATGGCTCAAGCTCCCAAGTGGGGAAAGTCCCACTCTCTATACCTGAATGGAAAAGGATAAAAAAGAGACCCAAATGCCTGACTTATTTTGGGGGGGCCTCATGGTTTAAGGGAAGAGCAATATTGCTCTCTGCCCCTTTCTCACTATTACTGAATAAGTTCTTTACTCTTCCCTGCCACCAGAAAGATCTACTGTGCCCCAGGCATGTCATTTTAAAGGCTCACACAATTCTGACCCTATAGCAGATGAAAGGAAGCTACTCCCAATTCAGTGTAGAATGTTCACACTTCCACCAATCCTTCTATTTCCTATAAGCAGGTCCCTGGTATGTCATTCCCTCTAGCTTAGGAGATCTGGACTTATTAAAAGAAAAAGTCTTCTACAAAGATAGCAACACCATTAGGTGATACCCCTCAAATATGTAGCACTCAGTACAATGCTGTCTTTTGTAGATGCTGCCCAAGGAACTTCTATGGAGTCTCCTCCATTAGAAAGTAAGTTTCTTGATATCAGGGAACATTTTTACTTTTCCTCTGAATTTAGCGCAGATGCTGGCATATAGTACCCACTTATTGCATGCATTTTCATTCATTGATTTATCACATGGACAAGAAAGACAAAGAATGCTTAAATTTCAGGGTATTTTGGTCCTACACACTATAATTAGAAACATCCTGCCATAACATCCTTTCCTACTTTAAGCCTTAAAATGCTAACACTTAACCACATGTCTGAAACTATAGCTCCAGTCTTGTCATCCCTCTACTCAGCAAACTTCAGGGACTCCCTATCACCTCCAAGATCAAATACAAAATCCTCAGCATTCAAAGCCCTTCTTAACATTTCCCCCTCCTATTTTTCAATCTTCTTCTCTCTTATTCTCCAACTGTATTCTTTGCTTTAATGAACTTCTCTCCTTGACTTTCCAAAAACAAGATATTTTATCTCTCCAATCCAAATATTTTCTCAGGCTGTCCCTCATGCCTGAAATGTTCTGCTTCCTCAACTCCATTCATTGAATTTCCTGGTTTTCTTTAAGTGTCAACTAAAATCTCATTTCCTCCAGCAAGACTTTCCCAAACCATCTTAATTTTGGTGCCTCTATTAATTATTTCTAATTTATAACTTATATGCCTTGCTTGCATATATTCATTGTCTCCACTATTGTTTTGTAAGCTCCTCAAAGGTAGAGATTGTCTTTTCGCTCTTTTTACATACTAGAGGTTAGCACCAGTCCAGGCCTATAATAGTCTACTATTATGTTTATTCATTGATTAATGATATGTAGGAATATTTCACTCTAAGGAAAGTTTTGAAGGAAACTTGAAATGTAAGCTCTAAGATTTTGACTCTTTTCCTTGCTTTAGGAGGTTGGCTTAATAGTTTTTAATAAAATAACTACAGAATAAATCAGGGTCAGGGGTGTGAACAGAAAGAATTGAGGTTCAAAAGATGCTTCACAGCAAAAATCAGGAAAGTACATTGAAGGTTGAAGATTTATGGTGGCAAATACCCAGGTTGATCCATGGCAAGACAAAGATAACTTCAATTATTCCTGTTTTAAAACATCTCAACAGAAATCTTCTCAAAGTATATTTGGCATTTGGGGAAAAGAAGATAAGAATCTTTTAAAAATATATAATCTTGGTGAATAATCTTGGCCATTCTAGACAATGACTAGGAGAATGAATAGGAAGAAGGAAGAGACAAGAAATGTTTCCAAAGCAGAATCAGCTTACCTTTGAAGGAGCAGCCATGCCATAGGGCATAGAAAGTCAACCTCAGAATCAGAGTAAATCCTAATGATGACTGTGTGACCACAGGCAAGTCACTTACAGACAATTCTCTACAACTTTAAGTTACAGATCAGAAATGGTGGAAGTGGTTTCATCACTGGGAGTTCCTTAAATCAACAAAATCACATATACAGTACAAACATTGTGATGGCATTTAAAGGCTGACAATATACTCATTATACTACAACCCTTCGAGGAAGTTTATGCAATTATAAATAAAGAAGAAGGATAGAGGCAGGTTCAGTGGCTCTAGAGCCTGGCCTGGGAGATGGAAGGTCCTGAGTTCAAATATGACCTCAGGTGTGTCGTAGCTGTGTTACCCTAGTCAAGTCACCGAAACCCCAATACCTACTCTTTACCAATCTTCTGCCTTGGAACCAATACTTAATATTGATTCTAAGAGAGAAGGTAAGGTTTTATTTTTTTAAGAGGCAGCATAACACAGGGAAGAGAAAAAAGAGAACTTAGAAACATAAGAGATTTGAGTTCAAAACTTGCCTCTGACAATAGCTATGGGACTCTGGGAAAATCATTTGAACTTAGTGACTCTTGCTTGGTTTTCTTATCTGTAAAATGAAGATTGTAGAGGATATCTTACAAGATTGCCAGAAGTATGAAACAATATGATGTATTTAAAATAAATGTTTAAAAAATTAAAACCACTAATAAAGACATAAAAAGAAAAATAAATAAAAATTAAAAGCACAAGGTAAATATCAGTGAATTGTCTCCATTTTACAAATTAGAAAACCGAGGCTGAGAGGTTGTGACTTGACCAGAGAGGCACAGGGAATAATTTAAAAGACCTAGTTTTTATTTAGTCTTAGAGAAAAAATGAATAAAGAGAAAAATATATGATATATTTCTTAGTATGCATGAAGTGTATTTGATGTATTATTATGAATGTGAATTTTCCTCCTATGGTCAATTCCAAGTGAAATGTTTTGGAGAGCAAAGATATAATTTCTATCTTTATTTATTATTTTTCTGAGTATCTCAAAGCCAGTAGAAAATCAAAGAAATTATTTTCCTATTTTCCCTTTTTATCACTGATTCCAATTTTATCCAAATTATTGTGACTATATTAGTTGTTTTAATGCTAATTTTCTCTCCAATTTTAGTTCTGCTATCCTATCCATCCTACATTTATGCCATTTTATAAGTGGTGTGAAAATGATGATAGAGAAAGCTTAACTATAGCATTCTCTGATTGCCTCTTGATCTTATAAATGTGTCTCTACTTGTCACTATTGTCTGTTCAAAAACAAGATTTTTTTAATCGAATGTAAAATTTCCCCATAAATAACTTGTTAAATTGATGTTCTTGTCTAAGATGTAGTAGCATATCAAAAATTCTTCATGAAGTGTAAATTATCTTCTATCCATGTCAGGTTCTCATCAGCTCTCCAGCCTAAGGAATTTCACTGGCTTTGTTAAGCTTTACACCTTCCTTTCTCTTATCTATCCATAGTGATGTTTTGTTTTGTTTTGTTTTTACCACTATGTACCTGCATAAGTATTCTCATATTTCATCCATAATTTATTGCTGTAAAGAATTGTAGAACATGTAGTGGAAAGAGCACTAACTTTGTAGTCAGGAAAACTACCACACCTTTAACCTTTAAAACGATAAGGAATAGATGAGTAGTCAGTCAGTCACTTTGGTGGCAAAAGTTTCCAGTCCAGGAGTTCTTGATACTGACAAAATCATAGATTCTGACTCTATCCATCTCTCTGACTTTGTGTCTGTCTTTGTCTCTCAGTCCCTGTCTCTATCTTCCTCTCTCATGGTCTTTCTCCTTCTGTCTATGTCATTCTGGCTCTGGCTCTAGCTCTCCATCTCTGTTTCTGTCTGTCTGTGTCTCTATCTGTCTATCTCTCTGAATCTCTGTCTCTATTCTTCTTCTCTGTCTCTGTGTCATCCTGTTTCTCTCTATGTATCCCTCCCTCTCTCTGTTTCTCTGTCACTCTTTCTCTGTTTCTCTGTGTCTGTATCTGACTCTCTATCCCACTATGTCTCTCTGTCTGTGTGTCTGTCTATCTCTACCTCTATATTTCTCTCTCTGTTTCTCATATCTTTTTGCCTCTACCTCTTCTTCCTCTTTCCGTCTCCTGTGCCATTCTGTTGGTTTCTTTCTCTGTCTCTCCATATCTCTGTTTCTTTGTCACTTTGTTTCTGCCTCTTTGTATCTCTGGTTCTGTTTGTCTCTCTTTCCCCTAAAACTCACACTGTCATTGGCACGTTGGGTCTCCAAAGGAATGGCTTCTACCAATTTCAGAATTTTAGGAGTAGCTATGAATGATTACCCTTAGAATGCTGTAGCTCACAAGCCCTATCTCTATATTCTAACAGTCTACTCAGTTCTTTGAAAAGACATTAATTCAAACAAGAAAGCAAGAACAGTAGCTACAAAGTATTATCACTCAGAATGTGAGTCATATTCTCCTCTGAATACATAATACTTATTTTTCTTTTATTAAAAATATTTTTATACTTTAATATTCTCTTCATTTTAAATTCTGAATTACATATCCTCTCCCTTACTCCTATCCCTTCAAAGCCCCCACTGAGAAGGGAAGCAATATATTATCAATTATACATGTGACGTCATGCAAAAACTAATTCCAGATTAGCCATATTTTAAAAAAACAAGAAAAATAAAGTGAAAAAAATTATGTCCTAATTGGCATCAGAGTTCAACAGTTCTCTCCCTGGAGGTGAATAAGCAATTTTCATCATGAGTCTTTTAGAATTATCATGGATTATCATATTTATCAGAGTAGCCAAAAGTTGGTCTACAACATTGCTGTTACTGTGCATAGTGATCTCCCACTTCTCACTTCACTTTGCGTAAGTTCATCAAGATGTTGCCATGTTTTCCTGAAACAAATTCCCTTATAATTTCTCATAAAACAATAGCAATCCATCCCAATCATGTGCAATGATGTATTTAGCCATTCCCTAACTGACAAGTATCCTCTTGATTTTCAGTTCTTTGCAACCACAAAAAGAGATGCTGTATTTATTTTCGTATGTATAGGCCTTTTTCCTTTTTAAAAAATCTCTTTGGGATACAAACCTAGTAGTGATATTCCTAGGTTGAAGAGTATTTGTTGTAGCCCTTTGGACATAGTTCTAAATTGTTCTCCAAAATTTTGAACCAATTCCTTACTCCAACAGTTAGTATATAAGTTTTTACCTTATTTGCTCCAGCACATACCATTTCTGATAGCTGTGCAATTAAGAGTTGTTTTAATTTGCCTTTCTCCAATCAATAAAGAATAAGAGCTTTGATTTCTTCTGAAAACTGTGGTTTATATCCTTTGACCATCTGTCATTTGGGGAATGGCTCTTATATTTGTAAATCTGACCCCATTCTATACTCAACATGTAAATGAGAAATAAGTTCTTTATCAAAGTTCTATTTCTTAAGGTGTTGATTTTATCAATATTTTTAAGCTTCTTTTACAAAACTATTAGATATCTTTTGGTAATTTTCTCTCATTACTTTCATTTCTCAAATTTTCCTCTACCACTCTTATCTTTTCCTTTAACTCTTCCATGAATCATTGTTGGACATCAGTCCAATTAATATTCATTTTTGAAGCTGTTTCTACATTGTCGTCTTCTTCCAAGTTGGTGTCTTGGTCTTCCCTGCCACTATAATAAATTTTTATGGTCAGATTATTTTTGTTGTTGTTGTCTGCTTTACTTTTCTAGCCTATTTCTTGATTTTCAACTTCATGTTAAAGTTGACCTCTGTTCAACCTGTGACAGAAAGTCATTATTCAGGCTTTTTCGTCCTGCTATTTTCAGAGCTAGTTCTTGAGTCTTCAGATTTTTAGTGCTTCCAAAATGGTATGCTTTGGGGATATGTATGGTCACTGCTCTCCTGGTAGTAAATATTAAACTCAGTTGCTGAGTTGATTCTTCACTGGGTCAACTGCTGTGTAAAACTTCCACCAGAGTAGATCAAGTAGAGAGCTCTGTCAGAGAGGGGCTGCTACGGTACATGACCTATCAGATCATTCGCCTACCAGGCTCCTCATAGGACTTGGTTTCTTGCTGCTTATGTCAATCCATTGGATACTCTGAGCTCACTTTCTGATGGGCAGTTATAATTTTTGCCATCCTCTACCTTGACTAGGTGCTCTTTTCAGCTGGAGTGTTACTGTGTTCTTACTGCTAAGGGCAATGACTCTTGGTCTAGGATTGGCAGATAACCTCACTGAGCCCCATTTCTGAGATTTGTCACCTCTAGAGAGGTAGTAAAAAACCTCTCCTCTTAATGTCTTCCACTTTTACTTATGATATTCATTGGCATTTCCTTTCCTATACTAGACTTCTTCGGGTTCTTAGAAATATTAGCGGCTAAGGACAAAAGCACTGAAGGGGTCATATCTCATATCAAGGTATGGAATGTTTTCTTTATATTTTAAAAACCTTACATTTTCTATTTATGTCTTTTTTTGTCCCGTCCAGACTTAAGATCTGATTAGTCTTAAAAAGCAAACAAGTGTAAAAAGAAAAAAAGCAAACAAGTGTGCGTGCGTGCGTTTGTGTGTGTGTGTATACAGAAAGAGAGATGTATATATGTATATACATACCTTAAACTAATGACATATTTAATCAATCAATCAATTAATATCATTAAGTACCCACTTTATGCTTGGCACTATGTTAGGCATGGGAGATCTACTCTCACAGAATGAAACAATCCTTACTCATAATTTTATATTTTAATGGATTACACAAAAATCATATATGGCAAAAATATAAAGTAAACCTATTGTATAAAATAGTTAAATAAAAGTTTTGAAGGGATGAGCTAGGAATATAAGAGAAAAAAGAAATGCTTCATGAAGATGGCATCTGCCTTTTTTTTAAATAACCCTTACTTTCTGTCTTGGAATCAATACTATGTATTTTTTTCAAGGCAGAAGAGCAGTAAGAGTTAGGCAATGGGGGTTAAGTGACTTGCCCAGGGTCACACAGCTAGAAAGTGTCTGAGGTCAGATTTGAACCCAGGACGTTCCGCCTCTGGGCCTGGCTCTCAATCCACTGAGCCACCTAGCTGCCCCCAACATATATGTCTTTTTTTTTAAACCCTTGTACTTCGGTGTATTGTCTCATAGGTGGAAGATTGGTAAGGGTGGGCAATGGGGGTCAAGTGACTTGCCCAGGGTCACACAGCTGGGAAGTGGCTGAGGCCAGGTTTGGACCTAGGACCTCCTGTCTCTAGGCCTGACTCTCACTCCACTGAGCTACCCATCTGCCCCAACATATATGTCTTAAAGAAAGGAGATGAAGAAAAGAAAGCAATATTGTTCAGTTTTGGGGAATTGCAAGAAAGAAAGAGACCAGTTTAATTGGAACATAGAGTACAGGGAGAGAAATTTTGAAAGAGGCTTGAAAAATCGTCTTGGCCTAAGGCTTTAAAAGTTAAGTAGAAGAGTTTATATTTTATTATAGAGGTTATAAAATCTCCCTGAAATTGAACAAGGAATTATATATAATCTTAATAGTATATAAGATAAACCAGAGTGATGAGAAACTTGAATAAGGGAGAATAAATAGCATCTGGACAAGAAGAAATTAAGTCTTCATCTAAGGTGGTAGCTCTGTGAATGGAGAAAAGAGATCAGATACAAGATATATTGTGAAGGCAAAAATGGCAAGATTTGACAGGTGCCTAGATACTTGAGGTGAAGAGCCCAGGATAATTCTACATTTACAAATCTCAGGTGTTAGAAATATGATGATACTTTAGACAGACATAAGGAGTTTGAGGAGGGGGATTTAGACAAAAACATACAGAGTTCAATTTTAGATCTGCTGATTTTGAGATTTTTGCATGTCCACTTTGAAATATCTAATAGGCAATGGAGTTATCTTCATAAAGACAATTAAACCTATAACATCTAATTAAGTTACTCAGAATACAAAGAATATAAAAAGTCTCAGACAGAAGCCTGGAATACACTCACAGTTATGGGGTAAGAATAAAGATAAAGAACCACCAAGAAGGGTCTATGAGACAGGAAAAGACTAAGGAGAGAGACAGACAGAGACAGAGAGAGAAGTAGAACTAGAAACAGAGAGGGGCATAGAGAGAAAGAGACAGACGGAAACAGAGATATTTTAATAGACAACTTGAGAGAGGGAGGGAAGGAGGAGGAGGAGGAGGGAGAGAAAGAGAGAGAGAGAGAGAGAGAGAGAGAGAGAGAGAGAGAGAGAGAGAGAGAGAGAGAGAGAGAGAGAATATCCCAAAATAAAAATGCCGCCAGATTAAGAATGATTAGGACTAAGAAATAGCCTTAAAGCATGCCTTCTCTTTTCCTGGTTTTGCATCTCCACTGTCTTTACTACAAGAAAACAAAGCCAGATATTCATTCTTAGTAATTATGATGGATAATCATAGCTTTGCTCAGGCTCCATCAAAATGATCACAAATACCGAATGGATGGGATAAATGAAAAAGGCTTTAGTATAAATAACAGAAATATACATATATACATATATATATATACATATATATNAAAATGATCACAAATACCGAATGGATGGGATAAATGAAAAAGGCTTTAGTATAAATAACAGAAATATACATATATATATATATATATATATATATATATATATATATTGTCCCTTCCAAACTTCAGCTCTGATTCGTCATATATATATATATATATATATATAAAATCAAATTATATAAAAATAAATAAATATATGTGTATATACATATCTGTGTATGTAAAAAATGCCCTGGTCTTTATTCAATTCTCCCCATTACTCAGGAAAGAAAAGAAATATGAGATTCTATTAACTCTCTTTTAGTGCATACCAGCAAGAGGAAGCTGGATTGGATGTGTGAATTCTTACTTGAACTGAAACCTCTTTTCAACAGCTGCTATTTGGAGAAAATATACTAGAGGGACCAATTAAAGAGAAAAAAGGGGGATGACTTCTAGGAATATATTAATTTAGTTACTTTAAATACTAAAATTATAGTTTCTAAGCACTATAATTTTTATAAGACTTCCAATTTAATTCAGTGGATATGTCTGGCAAACCAAATAGAATATAACATTAATCCCAGATCCATGACATTATGATGTGATCAAATGCTGAAGTACTGTATTAAGCCTTCTATCTGGTGTGAATTATATCTGTAAAATGATATCATAGTAGTTTTGTCATATCAAGTAGTCCTGAATAGGATATGGTAAGTAGGGAATGGTTTTTGCAGTGGGCAATTTTGAATGAGAAGATATAAATTCATAATACATTACCTCTTTCTTGATTGTCAGGAAATCAATGAAGAACAGAGTTGTCACCTACTCAGTAGTGCATTGCAATATTATTAATGCTTAGCTGGAATAGTAAATGTGCCCTTCTTTTTCATTTTATTAGTCATGAATAGGAAGTCAATATGGACTGAATTCTTGTTGCATGTAGAAGATCAGATCAAGGTTTTTTTTAGCGTTATATGAGATACTGTTTTCCAGATATGGGTGGCAATGCAGTATATCAGAAAGTGGCTAACTAGTGTTGAACCCTGTGGTAGAAATAATAGCCTAACTTGAGCCCTTGTGCAAATTATTCTTCTTTTTCCATAAAAGGTATTGAAACCAGACCCATCTCAGGTAGAGTCCTGGGCCTAGGTTCAGAAGAAGAGGATAAAATTTGGATTCTGATGCATGCCTGGGTGGATCTGGCCCTGGCACTTCACCTCTGCCTTGACTTACCCAGCTATAAAATGGGGAGAATAACAGAGCTTACTTTGCAGGATTGTTGTGAGAATCAAATGAGATTATAAATATTTCTTTAAGAATTACAAGACAGCCTAGAATATAGTAGATACCATGTAAATGCATATTTTCTTCTTTTTCCCTGATATCTGAGAATTGGTTGGCTTGCAGGACTAAAGGCTCCAGCTAATTTTGTGGTCAGCACAAGGATCAAATAGAAAATGATGGAAAATTTAGGCTTCATTCAACTGGATCAACTTGAGCCTATCCTTGCTTAACATTTTTTCCTGTTAAGTAAATCTCTTTTTAATTAATGGTTGAATAATCTATGAATACCTCATTATTTCCCAATATTTACCCTAAATTTCCAAGGGACTACCCTGAGTCTAGCATCAACTCCCTAAGGGAGGCTGAACTTAATAGGGATGAACTAGAATCCTCTTTATTGCTATGGAGTTCCATATAAATCCTTTGTATTTTTTCATTTTTCTATTGCATCTATTGCATTTGTTGCATTTGATGTTTTTTATTTTTATTATAAAGACCTAGACCCAGCCTATTTTCAATGTTGCCAGGGAAGATTTTTTATAGGGGTTAAATGAGCCAAAATCTGATGTGCCCAGTGAAACCTTTGCCATAAAATGATTTGTATGGTGTCCCAGAATCAGAACCAGCCTGTGTAAATGCACACCTGGGGTTCTGAATCATATATAACAATTTGTATTCAATTACAATATAAAATCTTTCTAAAGCAAGAATGGGTAAAAATACTGAAAGAGGGAAGAAAACAAGTCTTGTTAGACTTATTAGAATTAGAGTCTTCTGAAGGAGATAGCCAACAAAAGCAATTCAATTTGACTATTCTACTGCCTCCAGTTTTGAGATAGGAAAAGATTTCCTTTGGGTATGGTAGAAAGTGGAGGAGAAATAGGTAGCAGTGCTATAAAGAGCAACAGAATTCAAATGTTTTACCTGCTTCAGCTCTATGTGCTTTCCTAGCTTCTTGACTCTGCAAACCTCTCTAACCTTGATCAATTTACTTCACATTCACAGTGCCTAGTTTCTTCAGCTAAAAAAATAATTAGCAGGTTGGTCAAGATGATTTATTAGATTTTTCTCAAGTCTAAATTCTAGAACCTATTAAAAAAACAGTAGGATACATTTTCCCGCCAAAGGGTTAGGCAGCACTTGAAATTGTGATCAAGAACTTCTATAATTTCTAGTAAATTTTATTTCAGAATTCTTAGTAGGGAAAAAACAGAATGGGAACTGGAAAAGTTTAGGAATGATCTGAATATCAGGAATAATGTAAGGAGAGAAAAAAAGGAGAGTTATTTTTCCCTATGCAGTTGCTGAATTTGAATCATTGAGGTTAGAGGACTAGAAGGTAGAAAATTTTCTAGTACCAGCTGAGAAGAGCTAATGAGATAAATAAGATACAAGATAAATAAGATTCTATTTGAAATGGTGACGATGATGGAACATCTCCCAGATGGAAACGGATCAAGAGAGGGCTCAAACTTACAGTAGTTATAACACACTGGAGGTCAAACATAAGAAAACTTTACATTCACCTTCCAAACAATGGAAAAAATCTGCCTTTACATGGTGGATTCCTTAGGACTGAAGACTGCTAGCTGTCATTAGGTAAACTTTTGTTATAAATGCTTTAGATGCAATTCTTGAATTGGGTAAGAGATTTGATAATCTATAAATTTGGGAGTTTTATCTTTTTTTCAAATGTTAAGATTTCAAGGGGGTTTGCAATTGTGGTTCATCATGATATGTAAATTTGTGAAGAATTTCATGTTTTTTAAAATTAAAATTTTAATTTTTTCTCAATTACAAGAAAAATATTAACTTTTAAATTAAAAAAAATTTGAATTCCACATTCTCTCCCCCCTCTCATCTATTCCTCCTCCTTGAAAAGACAAGCAATTTGGAATATATATTACACATGTGCAGTCAAGCAAAACATTTCCTAGGTATATTACAAACACACATGTGAATCAGAAAGGAAGAAATGAAGGAAAGGAGAGAGAGAGAGAGATATTTCAATGTGCATTCAGATGCCATCAGTTCTTTTTCTGGAGAGTGGTAGTATTTTAACTTCTTTGGAAAATCTTGGATTATGATATTGCTGAGAACAGATAAGTCATTGTAAAAAATTATTATTACTATAAACAATATTCTCCTGTTTCTGGTCTTTTAATTTTGCATCAGTTCCTGCCTTTCCCAATTTTTCTGAAAGCATCTTGCTCATCATTTCTTATAGCAAAATGGTATTCTACCATAGTAATATACTACAACTTATCCATCCATTCTCCAATAGATGGGGATCCCCTTAATTTCCAATTCTTTGTTACCAATAATAGGGCTGTTATGGATATTTTTATTCATATAGAATATTTTTTTCTTCTCTTTGGGCTATAAACTAGTAGCGGTATTTCTGAGTCAAAAAACATGTAAGTTTTATAATCCCTTGGGCAAAACTCCAAATAGCTACCCAGAATGGTTGAATCAGTTTACAGCTCAAATGAGAGTGCACTAATGTCCCAGATTTTCCATATCTCCTTCAAATTTGTAATTTTCCTTTTCTGTCCTGTTAGCCAATTTGATAGATGTGAGGTGGTAACTTAGAGTTTTTCAATTTGCAATTTTTCTAATTAATAGTGATTTGGAGCATTTTTGTATGGCAATAGGTAGCTTTGAATCTTCTGAAAACTGTTGGTTCATATCCTTTGATCATTTGTCATGTATGCTTTGTATCCTTATAAATTTATTCAGTTCCCTATACATTTAAGAAATGAGTCCTTCTTCAGATAAACATGCTCTAAAATGTTTTCCCCAGTTTCCTGCTTTCCTTTTAATCTTGGCTGCATTGGTTTTGTTTGTGAAATCCCTTTTTAATATGATGTAACTAAATTATCCACTTATATAGTGTAATATTCTCTTTCTCTTGTTTGGTCATAAATTCTTTCCTCATCCATAAACCTGATGGGTTAACTATTCTGAGCTCCCCTATTTTGCTTATGATATCACCATTTATGTCTACATCATGCACGCAGTTTTTCCTTATTTCATTGTACTGAGCAAAATGTTGATAGTTTCTGCCAAACTATTCTCCAGTTTTCCCAGAAATTTTTTTATTTTTTTTACATTTTTAAACATTTATTAATAATCATTTTAACATGGTAACCTTATTCATGCTCCTACTTTCCCCTTCACCCTGCTTCACCCCCCCCCCATCCATGGCCGTCACACATTTCTACTGGTTTTATCATGTATCATTGATCAAGACCTATTTCCAAATTGTTGGTAGTTGCATTGGTGTGGTTGTTTCAAGTCTACATCCCCAATCATGTCCGCCTCAACCCATGCGTTCAAGCATTTGTTTTTCTTCTGTGTTTCCTCTCCTGCAGTACTTCCTCTGAATATGGGTAGCATTCTTTACCATAAATTCCTCAGAGCTGTCCTGTGTCATTGCATTGCTGCTAGTATAGAAGTCCATTGCATTCGATTTTACCATAGTATGTCAGTCTCTGTGTATAGTGTTCTTCTGGCTCTGTTCCTTTCACTCTGCATCAGTTCCTGGAGGTCTTTCCAGTTCATATGGAACTCCTCTAGTTTATTATTCCTTTGAGCACAATAGTATTCCATCACCAGCATATACCACAATTTGTTCAGCCATTCCCCAATTGAAGGACGTACCCTCCTTTTCCAGTTTTTTGCCATCACAAAAAGCGCAGCTATACATATTTTCGTACAAGTCTGTTTATCTATGATCTCTTTCGAGTACAAACCCAGCAATGGTATGGCTGGATCAAAGGGCAGGCAGTCTTTTATAGCCCTTTGAGCATAATTCCAAATTGCCAACCAGAATGGTTGGATCAGTTTACAACAATACCAGCAATGCATTAATGTCCCAATTTAGCCACATCCACTCCAGCATTCATTACTCTCCCCTTCTTTCATTTTAACCAATCTGCTAGGTGTCAGGTGATACCTCAGAGTTGTTTTGATTTGCATTTCTCTAATTATTAGAGATTTGGAACACCTTCTCATGTGCTTATTGATACTTGTTAGCTCATCCTACCCATGAACAATTAATGGCTTTCCAATTGTTGAGATCCAGTTTTATTTGTTTGGAAAGTGTTTTGTAATTGTTTTCGTATAATTGCTGTGTTTGTTTTGGTAGACAGATTCCCAAGTATTTTATATTGTCTAGGGTGATTTTAAATGGTGTTTCTCTTTCTACCTCTTGCTGCTCTAATGTGTTGGAAATATATAGAAATGCTGATGATTTATGTGCATTTATTTTGTATCCTGCAACTTTGCTAAAGTTGTTGATTATTTCTACAAGCTTCTTAGTTGATTCTCTAGGATTTTTTAAGTATACCATCATATCATCTGCAAAGAGTGATAGCATAGTCTCATTGTTGTCTATTTTGATACCTTCAATTTCTTTTTCTTCTCTAATTGCTACTGCTAGTGTTTCTAGTACTATGTTGAATAATAGAGGTGATAATGGGCATCCTTGTTTCACTCCTGATCTTATAGGGAAGGCTTCTAATTTATCCCCATTGCATACAATGCTTGTTGATGGTTTTAGGTATATACTATTTATTATTGTTAGGAAAGGTCCTTCTATTCCTATACTTTTCAGTGTTTTTAGTAGGAATGGATTCTATATTTTGTCAAAGGTTTTTCAGCAACTATTGAGATAATCACGTGATTTTTGTTTGTTAGATTGTTGATATGGTCAATTATGTGGATGGTTTTCCTAATCTTGAACCATCCTTGCATTCCTGGTATAAATCCCACCTGATCATGGTGGATGATCTACTTGATTACTTGCTGGAGTCTCTTTACTAGTATTCTATTTAAGATTTTTGCATCTATGTTCATTAGGGAGATTGGTCTATAGTTTTCTTTCTCTGTTTTTGATCTACCTGGCTTTGGAATCAGTATCATATTTGTGTCATAAAAGGAATTTGGTAGGACTCCTTCTTTGCTTATGATATCAAACAACTTGTATAGTATTGGGATTAGTTGTTCTTTGAATGTTTGATAGAATTCACTTCTGAATCCATCAGGCCTTGGTGCTTTTTTCTTAGGGAGTTCTTTGATGGCTTGTTCAATTTCTTTTTCTGATATGGGATTATTTAAGTATTCTATTTCTTATGCTGTTAATCTAGGCAATTTATACTTTTGTAAATATTCATCCATATCTCCTAAATTGTTATATTTGTTGCCATGTAATTGGGCAAAATAGTTTTGAATGATTGCCTTAATTTCCCCTTCATTAGAGGTGAGGTCTCCCTTTTCATCTTTAATACTGTCAAGTTGGTTTTCTTCTTTCCATTTTTTATTAGATTGACCAGTACTTTGTCTATTTTATCTGTTTTTTCAAAATACCAGCTTCTAGTCTTATTTATTAATTCAATAGTTCTTTTACTTTTGATTTTACTAATTTCTCCCTTAATTTTTAGTATTTCTAATTTAGTTTTCATCTGGGGATTTTATCAATTAAATCTAATTTTTCTAGGACTTCATTCACCTCTCTTACCTCTTTCTTATTTATTTTTTGGTTTGATTTATCTGGATCTGAAAGAGGACTATTTAGATCTCCCACTATTATGGTTTTACTATCTATTTCCTTCTTGAGCTCTGCCGGTTTCTCCCTTATGAATTTGGATGCTATACCACTTGGTGCATACATATTGAGCAGTGTTATTTCTTTATTGTTTATATTGCCTTTAATCAGGATGTAATGTCCTTCCCTCTCTTTTTTAATCATATCTATTTTTACTTTGGCTTTGTCAGGAATCATAATAGCCACTCCTGCCTTCTTTTTCTCATTTGATGCCCAAAAGATTTTGCTCAAGCCCTTAACCTTAAACTTGTGTGTGTCTACGCGCCTCATATGTGTTTCTTGTAAACAACATAAGTTAGGGTTTTGGTTTTTGATCCACTCTGCTATTTGCTTCCGTTTTATGAGCAAATTCATTCCATTCACTTTCAGAGTTACCATTATCAGTTGTGCATTTACTGACATTTTTGTATTTTCCCCTAGTCCCACTCCTTCTTCTAACACTATTTTCTTTTAACCCAGTGGTTTGCTTTGAGCTGGTATCCCTTATCCCCTCCCTTAATTAACTTCCCTTTCTACCCCATCCCTTGTTATTCCCCTATTTTTATTTTTAAAGGCCTAATGAATTCCCTCACCCCCCCCTTTTTTGACCTCTCCACTCTCCTGCTCCCCTTGTTTTATCCCTTCTGACTTTCTCAGTAGGGTTAGATAAACTTTTTTATCTGAATGGATAATAAAGCTACTCTTCCCTCTCAGGGTTTATTACACTGAGAGTAAGGTTTAAATATTACCTCTTAATTCTCTCTTCCTCTCCTTCTTATAATAGTATTTGTCCCCTCCCCTTCCCATGCCCTCTTTGTGTGTAATAGAATATCCTATTTTTCTTATTCACTCAAGTTTCTCTTGGTGTCCCCTACTATTCACACTCCTCTTTCCCACCCCCCCATGTCATCTTAGACCATTTAGTATTTTGTCCTCTCCCTATGAATTATTCTTCTGAGTGCTATAATACTAAATACTATAATAGTGAATAGAGTTCATTACAGAGAATTATACATAGCATTTCTCCACATAGGAATACAGTTAATTAGATCTTATTGAAGTCCTTAGAGTCAAATTTAAAAAAAAATTATGAGTTTTCTTTCTTTCCCCTCTGTTTCTTGTTTACCTTTTCATGTTTCTCTTGATTTTTGTGGTTGGATATCAAACTTTTCATTTAGTCCTGGCCTTTTCTGTGCAAATACTTGGAAATCTTCAATTTTTTTGAATGCCCATACTTTCCCCTGGAAGTATATAGTCAGTTTTGATGGGTAGTTGATCCGTGGTTGAAGTCCCAGCTCTCTTGCCTTTCTGAATATCATATTCCAAGCCTTGCGGTCTTTTAGCGTGGAGGCTGCCAGATCCTGTGTGATCCTGATTGGTGCTCCTTGATATTTGAATTGTCTCTTTCTGGTAAGATTTTTCTTTTACTTGGAAGCTCTTGAATTTGGCTATTATATTCCTGGGTGTTTTCCTTTCTGGGTCTAGTGTAGAGGGTGTTCTATGGATTCTTTCAATGTCTATATTGCCCTCTTGTTGTAGAACTTCAGGGCAATTTTGCTGAATAATTTCTTTTATTATGGAGTCCAAGTTTCTATTAATTTCTGCTTTTTCTGGAAGACCAATGATTCTCAAATTGTGTCTTCTAGACCGGTTTTCCTGGTCTGTTACTTTCTCATTGAGATATTTCATGTTTCCTTCTATTTTATCAGTCTTTTGGCTTTGTTTTATTTGTTCTTGTTGTCTTGAGAGATCATTAGCTTCTAATTGCTCAATTCTAGCCTTTAGGGACTGGTTTTCGGCTATAATCTTTTGGTTTTCCTTTTCAATCTGGCCATTTCTGGTCTTCAATTGACTTGCCTCACTTTCCAATTGTGAAATTTTGCCTTTTAAACTGTTATTTTCTTGCCAGATCTTTTCCATCTTTCTCAACATCTCAGACTTGAACTCTTCAATAACTTGTGACCAGTTTTCATTGTTTTGGGAAGGTTTGGATATGATTACTTATTTGTCCTCCTCTGTTGTTTGGATTTTCTCTATGTAAAAGTTGTCGAGTATTCCAGATTTCTTCCTGATGATCTTTCTCTTCTGGGTTTCCTGATTTTGGCTTGCCATTGTTTGCCCAGCGCCTTCTGGGCTTTATCCTCATACTCAAGGTCTGTCTGAGGTCTCTAAGCTCCCGAGGTTTCAGGTCTCTTTGTTCTCCGGGGTAGAGCCTCCTGGTTGTCCCTGGTCTGCCCCTCTGGCCGAGGCTCCTTCAGCAGTCTCAGGGCGCTGCTTCCACAGCCGTGCTCCTGTCTGCCCAGGGTCCCCACTCTAGTTCCAAGCCTTTGCTTGTGATCCTAGTCTGTGCCTAGGGCAATGCTTTCACCCATGCAGACACTCAGGAAAGTCTGTGCGCGTTCTTTAGCCTCTTGGGGTCCTAGGTCTTGCTGCTCTCAGGAATAAGCCCTGGAGCTGCCAGTGACTTAATGGGTTCCCCAAACCTGCTTTACCCATTGTGAGCTGGCCTCGGAGTTGTATGTGGTGTGGGGGGTGGTGAAGGGGCTTCTTCCTCTCGCGTTTTAGTGAGAGCTGTTGTGGGGTCTCTTCGTTCGTCTGGATTCGTTTTTATGTCCCCTTGAGGAGTCCTGTATGCTTCGGTTAGGAGAGAACAAGCTACTGCTCCTTACTCTGCCGCCATCTTAACTGGAAGTCTCTTTCCCAGAAATTTTTGTCAAACACTGGTTTCTTGTCCCTAAATCTTGGACCTTTGGGTTTGTCACATAGTAATTATTATGGTTATTTACTATTATATATTATATAAGTAATCTATTCCACTAAGCTGCCACTTTATTCCTCACTTTCTAATTGCGAAATTCTGCCTTTTAAACTCTTATTTTCTTACCAGTTCTCTACCATCTTTCTCATAATCTCAGATTTGAACTCTTCAAGAGCTTGTGACCAGTTTTCATTATTTTGGGAAGGTTTGGATATGATTACTTGTTTGTTCTCCTCTGCTGTTTGCTCTGTTGTCTGGATTTTTTCTGTGTAAACGTTGTCGAGTGTTAAAGATTTCTTCTTGATCTTTCTCTTCTGGGGTTCTTGTCTCTGGCTTACCATTGTTAGCCCTGAGCCTGCTCAGCTTTATCCTCACCCTCAGGGTCTGTTTGTGCTCTTTAGGCTCCTGAGGTCACAGGTCTAGTTGTTCTCAGGATCAAGCCTCCTGGTGTTCCTCTGCCCGAAAATTCTTTAACAGTCTTAGGGCACTGCTTCCCCATTCATGCACCCCTCTGCTCTGGGTCCCCACCCATGGTCCCCGCCTGCACTCAGAATCCCAGTCTGCAGCTGGGACCGCTCCTGCGCTCAGGGTCTGTGTTCAAAGTCTGTGTGTTCTTTAGCCTCTTGGGGGTGTTAAGTCTTGTTGCTCTCAGGAGCAGGCCCTGGAGCTGCCATTGACTTAATGGATGCCCCAAGCTTGCTCTAGCTCTTGTGTGCTGTCTTTGGCACTGTAGGTGGTGTGGGGGTGAGGGGGTTGCTCAGCCCGCGTTTTAGTGAGAGCTGTTTCACCCCTTTATAGCATGGAAATGCCCCAATTCCACATACCTTCCATGCTGCACCCTGTTGTGGAGTCCCTTCGTTCATCTGGATTTGTTTTTATGTCCCCTTGAGGAGTCCTGTATGTTTTTTGGTTAGGAGAGGTTAAGCCCCTGCTTTTTACTCTGCTGCCATCTTAACCCAGAAGTCCATCTCATATGTCTCATGTGAACAATAACCCCATTCTAATCAATTAAGTTGTTTCTAAGTCCTTTTGATTGTATATAGCTACTAGGCAGGGTTTGTGGGATATTTCGGCCCATATCACCATGAGCAATTAATATTTCTCTAGGATCTCATATTTTTCACCATCTTCTCAGTTTCCCAGGTTCCCACCTTAAGCTTCAATCTCAGCTCATTTTCTCTTACTTTCTATATCTAATCTGTTGCCACATTTCTACCTTTGTAACATCTCTCAAATATGGCCCTCTTCTTTCCTCTGACACTGCCTGGTGTGGATGCATATCACCTTATCCCTGGAGTAGACTTCTACTGGACTTCGCTGACTCTAGCCCAGTGATTCCCAAAGTGGGTGCCACCGCCCCCTGGTGGGTGCTACAGCTATCTAGGAGGGTGGTGATGACCACAGGTGCATCTACATTTCCTATTAATTGCTATTAAAATTTTTAAAAATTAATTTCCAGGGGGCACTAATATTTTTTCTGGAAATAGGGCAGTAGGCTAAAAAAGTTTGGGAACCACTGGTCTAGCCTTTCACCAGTGCATCCTCCATTCAGCTATAAATTCCTGAAATACATATCTGATCATTTCTTCTTTTGCTCTCTTCCCAGGTATTCCATTGGCTTGCTATCACCACCATAATCACACAAAAAATCTATTTGGCTTTTAAACTTTTTATAGTCTGGTGCTCTCCTCCTTTTCTGGTCTTCTGACACATTAACTCCCTCTACACGCATATGCATACATACCACTTACTATGATGCAGTGACCCTAACCTCCTTGCATCTCATGACTGTGGGCATTTTCACCAGCACTCCCTCATTTCTCATCTCCACCTCCAAGACTCTCTGGTTTTTTTCAAGCCTCAACTATAAGCCTGCATTCTACAAGAAGCTATTCTTACTCTGCCTTAATACTACTAATGTCCTTTGTTGATTATCTCCAATTTGTTCTGTATGTATCATGTTTGTACATAGTTGTTTGCATGTTGTCTCTAATCAGAATGCAAACTCCCTGAGAATAGAGAATGTCTTATGTCTTTCTTTGTATACCCAGCACTTAAACCATTGCTGTTAGGTAAATGCTTGCTGATTCACTAAATAGCTGACTGGTGGAATGCAAAAAAAAAAAAAAGATAGTTTTAGAATGAAAGAATCTGGATTTGAATTCCTCATCTGCCACTTGCTCCCTGTTGGTCTTGGGCAAATCACTTAATACCAGTGGAGTTCTCAGTTTCCTCAACTGTAAAATGAGAGGTTTATATTAAATAACCATTCAAGTTGCTTCCATTTCTTAATTTATTATTTTATCTAGTCCTTTTTCCAGGATTCTACTTTTTTACCACCTTTTTATGCCCCCAAATCCCCAATTTAGGCATCATTTTTAACCCCTAATTATCCCTCATCATATATCTAGTTAGTTGCCAAATCTTGTCATTTCTACCAAAACAAGTTGACTCTTTTTTAAATTTCTAACTTAAAATTATAAAATGAGTTGAAAGCATTTCGTCCTTTGAGTCAGGGTTCTTAAATTATTTCATACACCTATCCAAAAGCTCTATGGAAATGGATTATAAAACATTTTGATTACTATATATGAATGTAATATTTTGTTTTTGCAAACTTATACATTTAAAAAATTATTCTGAGAAGTCCTTAGGCTTTCTCAGCCTGCCAAAGAGATCCAAAACATATTTAAAAGAGTTAAAGACTTCTACCCTAGAGAATGTAAGCCTTTTATTTTACAAATAAAAACAGGTCCAGAGAAGTTAAGCAATTTTCTTAAGGTCATCAAGTTA
Source organism: Gracilinanus agilis (assembly GCF_016433145.1). Lineage (NCBI taxonomy): Eukaryota > Metazoa > Chordata > Mammalia > Didelphimorphia > Didelphidae > Gracilinanus > Gracilinanus agilis. Next base: position 26,823,960 of record NC_058135.1, read on the forward strand.
GTTAATTAGTTAATACAGCTGGGACCAGAAGTCACAATTCATGACTCTCCACCCACTACTTATCTCACTATACCATGCAGCTTCTTCTAGAGACATAAACTAAAAAATAATGAGAAGATAATGAGACTCATAATGCAAATGGAATTTTTTTTACTTTCATATTTTTCCCAGATTATATGTAGATACAATTTTAATAATCATTTTCTGACATTGTGTCATCCACATTCTCTCCCTCCTCTCTCTGCTCCCCATTCCCTGAGATGACCGGTAACATGATACAGGTGGTACATATGTGCTATCATGTATTATTATGCTCATCATATTGTGAAAGAAGACACATATTAGTTATACTAGAGAAAAATTTATGTAGTAAAGTAAGGCTTTCAGACTATCAGTTCCTTCTATAGTGGTGGACAGCCTTTTCATCATGAGTCCCTCAGGTTTGCTATTGATCCTTTTTCTGCTGATATTGTAATTCACAGTTGATCATTGTACTTTATTTTTGTTAATATGCACATTGTACTTAATGGTTTTGCTTATTTCACTTTGCATCATTTCATATAAATCTGTTCTTGGTTTTTTGTTATTTTTGTTGTTTTATTATTTTAATGATTGTGCTATATATAACAACTTGTTCAGGTACTCCTCAATTGATGGACATCTCTTCAGTTTCCATTTCTTTGCCACCATAAAAAGGGTTGCTGTAATAGTAATAGTGCTACTACTAAGTTGTATTGCTCTATAGAAAATAAAATATATATATATATAATAGTATAAAATCCTACTGTAGAATTGCTGGGTCAAAGGGTATACAAAGTTTTATGGCCCTTTGGGCATGGCTCCAAATTGCTCTCCAGAATGGATACATAAATTCACAGCTCCACCAATAGTGTATTTGTGTCCCAATTTTCTCACATCCTCTCCAACATTTATATTTCCAACATTTATATTCTGTCATATTAGCCAGTCTGATAGATAAGAGACAGAACCTCATTTATTTTAATTTGCATTTCTCTAATTAATAATGATTTGCAACATTTTTTCACATTACAAAAGATAGTTTTTAATTTCTTCATCTGAGAACCACCTGTTCATATCCTTTAACCAACTGTAAATTAGCAAATGCCTTTTATTCTTAGAAGTTTTATCCCTTAAAATATTTTAACGTGGTATTTTTACTTCAATAAGTGTTTAGAAAAAAATCAGTAAGTGTTTAGGTTTTATCTGAGACAATCGAAAGTATTTTCCAATGTAAATTGCATATATCTAGATCCTAAAATAATTTACTTTCGTGTACCTTTATTTCCCGAGCCATATTATGGCATTAGTACTTTTGTCCTAAAGGAGAAACATTCATGCAATTTAAAATATTTATTGAAGTGTTAGGTAAAGTAAAAAGATGGTCTTGCATTCATTGTCCCCTCGGATTTAGAAGAATGCTTTATACGGTAAGGATCTAAGAGATGAGAATGTTGTCTGTCCTCTGAATAAATGAAGACTCCATGTAAGCTGTGCAAAAATCAGCCTAAAAGTGGTTTGAAAATGAAAAGAAAAAAGTACTGGCAATTGAGCTGTTGTTAAGATAGACATAGATGATGTTTCAGTTTTGATGAAATTTCTACTATATTTGCCATCATTTTTTGCCCATAAAATCATAAAACCCAAGTGTATGAAAAAACTCAATCTTGTAGTCCATTATTTCACCTCCTCTGGCCAGGCCCTGCTCCATGATGCACCTGTAGATAGAAGTAATCAGTACAGCCTCATCAACTTATTTCAATTACTTCTACCAAACTCCACTTTGTAAATGGCATAAATGGTTTTCTACAATATTTAAAGAGTAATTCATAGCACTTCAGGCTACTTGTATAACCTTCACAAGAGGATCCATTAGATCACGCATTTTTTTTACCATATCAGAGAATCAGCCTATATACATTTACTCATAAATCATAATGAAAAATCAAAATGCAGCACCATAAGAAGAGTAAGATTTCCAGAATTTTGGACCATGGCACAAAACTTAAAAGATTGAAACAGACAAGAATTGAGCATGTGTTTGTGATTGTGTTGATCCCAGTCACTGAGATCACAAATCCATTAAGCTTTTGTAAGCTTCCAGCAGAGTAGAAAGACAAAGGTAGTAAGCAAGAACAATTCATTAAAACAGCAAGCTACCAAATGGACTGAGTTCCCACTACAAACCCCACTGGTCTCTTTGACCATCTCTTCATCAGAAGAGTGTCCCAATCCCCACCTCTGCTAACCCACTTCATGCTTCCTGCAGAGGATCTGGTTTGTGATTCTTGCCCCAGGAAACAATATTCTTAGTTATGGCTTTATTAAAATATTTGATTCATTGGCTTTTTCAGTCAGTCAACAATCAACAAGCATTAAATATTTATCATGTGTCTTGGAACAGGGCTAAGCACTGGGAATACAAAGAAAGAGAAAACTCCATAGTCCCGTCTCCCAAGGATTGTATATCAAAAACTTCTGGCAGAAGGTAGGATTTGAGCTGAATCCTGAAGGAAGCCAGAAACAATGAAAAGAGGAAATTTGTGGTTAGAGTATTCTGGTGTTGGATTATAGTCAGTACAACATAGAGATAGAAGAAGGAGAGGAAGGAAGGGAGGAAGGAAAGAGAAAAAAGAAAAGGAAAGGAAAGAAGAGAAATGGAGGAGAAGGAATGGAAAGGATCATTTCATCTTTTTATTTCATTTTTTAATTAATCTATTTGTTCATTTGTTACATTAAAGTTCCTAGGTGTCTCAGTCTGTGTCTCTGTCTGTGTCTCTGTCCATGTCCGTGTCCGTGTCCGTGTCCGTGTCCGTGTCTGTCTGTCTGTCTCTCTCTCTCTCTCTCTCTCTCTCTCCCTTACCCACATTAGAGATGCTGTCATTTGACAAAAAACATANTCTCTCTCTCTCTCTCTCTCTCTCTCTCTCTCTCTCTCTCTCTCTCTCTCTCTCTCTCTCTTTCCTTCCCTCCCTTACCCACATTAGAGATGCTGTCATTTGACAAAAAACATATATGCATATATAAAACTATGTATTGTTCGTTTCTATCCATCAGCTCTTTTTTCAGGAGGTAGACATATACAAGTTATTCTTCAAGCAATATTTCTGTTGCTATATATAATTTTCTCTTGATTTTGCTTGTTCCGTTCTTTTCCATAAATGTATTTATTTATTTTTTGTTACATTAAAATATCCAGGTAACTCCATCTCTCCTCACCTTCAATTAAAAAAAGCAACATTTGAGCAAAATATATATGTATGTTCAAAACTATACCTTTCTTATTGCTACTTGTCAGTTCTTTCTCTGGAGGTAGATATACACAAGTCTTTCTTCAAACAATATTTCTTTTGCATTTAATACTCTCTTAGTTCTGCTCATTTCACTCTTCATATTTTTATGTAGATCTTTCCATGTTTTTCCAAAATTATTCTGTTCATCATTTCTTATGGTGCAGTAGAATTCCATTTTACTATTCATAATTTCATGTAGGTCTTTCTATATTTTAAAAAGAATTGTCATTTCTTATGGTATAGTAGTCTTCCATCACAATCATATGCCACAACTTGTTCAACCATTCCCCAGTAGTTCTTTGCCAGCCCAAAGAAAACTGCTATAAATATTCTCATAATTTCACCACCTGTATATTAGTAGAGAGATTCTTATCTGAAAGAATAAAACTATAGTATATACACCCACAAATAGATACACACATATTTCCCATATGTAACCTAGACCCCTCATTTTCTCTTGTTATAACACAAATGGGAGATGAAGGTCTGGTCATCAATCTTTGTATGATAGCCATTCATGTCCTGGAAGGCAATTATTAAGTTGTCCTCAGTCACCCACTTAGTCATCCTTCTCTTCTGCAAGCTAAATTACTTATCTTCCTCATCTTCCTGATAGAAATTTCAAGATTTACTGAAAGAGGGAAAGCAAAAGCCAATGGGAATATTGTAAGCCTAATAGCCTTTTAGTAGGATAGTAGTAATAACAAAATTATTTTGGTTGTGGGGAAGTAGCTTTTTTTAAGTAACAGAAAATTTCACAGTTGAAGAATTTATAACTTTTAGTTTTCTGCAAAACAGAACAAATGTTTAATGTAAGAGGAAAAAAGTTTTTTCTTTAGTTTCAAGAGTCCTATGTTTTCATTGGAATTACTCTTTATATTTTCTCATAAGGCCTGAAATCTTCTATTCATGTCCTAATAACTGGTTTCTTTTTGTCAAGTGACAAATGCCCAGAGTCTCCTCAGTATTTGTAGCTTCTTCTTAGGGAGAATTGAGAAAAGAAAAATTACTCATAAATTCCTAATGGCCTCAGAGCAAAAAAGATCTCTTGAATTCCATGCAGAGGTGTTAAGTACAAAGAATTCGGGCTATTTATCATTTCAGGTCTCACACCAAAAAAAAAAAAAAGACATAAAAGATTTTTGCTTCAAAAAAAGTTTATTTAAAAAATGTATCCAACTCCCATCAATTAACAAATTAACAAAAAGTCCTAGGTTGCTGTAAATTAACAAAAAAGTCAAGTGCTTGTTTTAGAAGTCTGATGCTCTAGATTTCAGAAGGACATGATTTGTTTTTTTATGCAGGAAAAGATAAAATGTAAACTTGATTTTTACTGATAATTTATCTTACACTGGGATGGATGGCATATTGGACAAGTGTGAGTTATAAAGAACAAATATCTTTTAACTAGAAAGTTTCAGTGATTTGCCCAGGGTCATATAGGTAGTATATGGCCAAACCAAAGTTTAGACCTTCAAAGTCAATATAATCTATTGTCATGACTGCTAACTTTGAAGGTTTTTGTCCTTGCACCAAAGCTTGCCTTGTTTTTATGACTCAGTAGCATTAACACAGAAGATTGATGCAAAATTTTCATAATAATTGTTATAAAAGGGCTAAACAGGCTGGTAACAGGGTAGGTGGTGGTACCCGTGAGTCTCCTGGGCCAGGGAGCTAATAACTTCACTATATGTAGATTTGCCATAGCCAGGGATGTGAGGCCTTGAATAGAGAGGACCAGTCAGCCTCCCTGCTGTCCATAGGCTCCTTTAAGGTGAGGAGTGAGTAGCCCCTCCCTTCTGGTGAGAAACTGGAAGCCAACAGGAAGTGAATTCGGTTCACTTCCTGAGCAAGATGGATGCCTGTTCTAGCCCCTCAGGAAACTAGTGATAATTATCTTCCTTCTCCTCAGTCCCTGGCCCTAGTTGGTGATATAAATCAATCACTGAAGCTCTCTGAATAAGGCCAAGGAGTTTATTAAACAGCAGGGGTAATTGAGGGAAGAGGGTTAAGGTCTGGGAATGCTGTTGCTATGGGTGAAGGCCAGTGCTAGCCGAGGGTCTCAGAAGGTAAGGTCAGGCTGAGGGAACCAGCCCCTCAGCCAGGGATAAATTCCACTGCCCTGATGTAGAGTGGTCTATCTGATTGACAAATGAGGGTAATGATTAGGTTTAGGGTGTCCCTGCCTGGCTAAGTAAACTAATTTCCCACGTTCTACCTCCCTCCTCCCAGGGCCCAAGGGAGAGTCCAAGAGGATAGCTAGATGTCTGGGTCAGGTCAAGGAAATCAGAACCCCTAGGATGGTTCTCCAGGGGAATTTATAGTGCCAGCTCCAAAGGTCTGGTCATGAGACCAGGGACTAGCTGGGTCAACATTCTATTCCCCTAACTGCCAGGATTGCCTCAGGTGAATTTGCAAATGCAAGAGAACTTGCACCAATCCTACATTACATAATAAAAAGCCATCATTCCACAAAATAAGCCACTGGCTCCCTGAAGATAGTCAGGAATTGAGTGGGTGAGAAAAGGAGAGGAAGTGCATGCATGCATATGTATCTTTTTTTTTCTAGCCTCAAAGAGTATATACTTGCAGAAAATTAATGTCAGATAAAAGAGGAAGATAGATATTAATATGTTAATAAAGTCCAAAAGCATCTCTTTATGAAGTGTGAAGCTCTCTAAACTGAAAAAAGCAGATGATCATTGTCTAGGAAAAAGTTTGGTGACTCCCTCTGAGTGTTTTGAAATGCTATCCCACCCATTTCCTCAAAGATAGTCAACAAATTTGAGAATTCAAGGTTTTCAGGGTTGGGAGTACCTTTGTGATCATAACATCTTGTCTCAGATTTAGTCACACAGTAAGAGACACTGCATCCAACAGGGAGAAGTTCAGAGAATCAAGCATGGACACACAATTTCTAGACAAACTCATAAAAAAACTAGGCAACAAACACCTCCAAGATGAGAACTACTGAGAGGTTTCAAGAAAGAACTAGTTGGGCAGTTCAAAGCGAAGTTGGGGAGATCAAACCCAGGGAGTCCAGCTGAGGAAATTGCCCAGAAGGGACACAGAATCCCAGAGGAGTACCTCAGAAAAGAAGGAACATAAGGACTGTGTGCTGGAAAAAAATATGAGTTACCTTATTATGTGCCTCAGTTATTATATTCTAAATTGGTGCCCATTCACCCCAAAGAATGTATTTGTATGTATTTATGGGACAGTGCTCCATCTTTATAGTGGGAAGACTTTGAAGCCTCTTTTCTTCCTATGTCATCTTCATGTCATCTTTAATTTGAGCTAATTATGTCAAATAAATGATTATTAGAGGTAAACTCACCAGTGGGGACTCAGAAGCCATAGTAAGGAGTAAAAATATATATGAACTTTGAAGTCTGGAGGTAGTCAATCCCCTAAAAACCAAACCTATAAATATGTGCCTCATTTTAGAGAAATAACCCAGATGACTTACTACATAAAGTCCAATTCAAAAGACACAGGTCTATCATCTACAACTGTTAGGCATCCTCGATGCCATCTATTGCAATTTTCTCATTTTACAAATGAGACAACTGAAGTCAATCTAGTAAGTAGTAGGCACCAGAAAAAGTATTTGAATATGAATTCCTAACTTTAGAACCAAAGCCCTCTCAAGGACATTGAAGATGGATGTTTTATAAATTAGGATGCCCATTCAGAAGGCATTAAGGAAAGTTTTGCAAAGAAGAAAAAAACACTGGAGTTGGAGTCAGGAAACATATATTCTGAGTCTATTCTATTTCACCTTTCTATGTGTCCTTGACCAAATCACTTAACCATTTGGGGTCTTAATTTTCTCATCCTAAAATAAGAGCTCTGATTTGATGTCCTTCAAAGTCAGTTCCAGTTTTAAAATACACGTTTCCTCAAGGAAAACATTGTTCTAGATTAGAGAGCCTTTTGTCATACCATACCCCAAACTTGTGTTTCTGGCCCGGAGTCTTAATTCTTAAGAGTCTTAATTGAACATCTCAAATAAGGTATTTGTGTCTTAATTAAAACCTACAGTAGAAATTCAGGCTTATATATGGATATAGGGGTTAAGGGAAAGACTTTCGAATTTTGCAAAGTTATTATTGTCAAGAAATGGAATTGGTAAATGATATTCTGCAAAACATGTTTTCTCCAAGGAATGTGCTCACTCAGGTTAATCAACTAGCAAACAAGACACCCAGGGTTATCTCTTTACCACCTTATTGCCCCATCAATAATGTACATGCTGTCATTAAGGAGTTGTTTCTCCCTTCTGGGCTGAATTTTGAGAGGTGCATCATGAGGGGAAAAAACTGGGAGTTATGATGAGGAGATTGTGGGTCACACTGTAATCTCAGTTACATGCTGTGCCCGACCACAGACAGTACATCACCACAGTTCCAGGCATGCACTTGTGCCTACCATAATATATAGACCAAGAGTAACAGAATCATTCCATTAGAGCCTTTCAAGGTTAACATTATAATCATGCTTCAGGGCATAAACCAGCTGGGCTCAGGATGATGTTTTCCTTCTGCAGGATGATTTTTCACAGTGGGTCATAAGCATTACAAGTACTTTTTTACCTTTAGCAAATATTTTGTTGGCCAATACCAAAATGTCCTCCCAATTATTCTCCTGGAAGCTGGCAAATGGGAGCTCCCCACCCAGGGAAGGCTGATTTTTATCATTTTATTCAATCTTTCCTTTTTGGCTTCTGAAATTTCAAAGTCATGGTATGTTTTTAAAATTGTTACTGAGGTTGCATAAATGATATTCTTGTATAACAAGTATGGTTATTTCCTTCTGCTAATGGAAAAGTGATTTGCTGACAGATACCAGAATGAATAACTAAATACTTTCAGGGTTCAAAAAATCCTTTCTCAAACCCTTAAACTTTTGATTCTTCCATTTTTCTTTCCTTCTACCAATTTAATGGACCAAAAGCTTTGGAGTCAATGTGGACTAATAGAATCTGGAAGATAGATTTGGGGTTGAAAGATGCTAAGTTCAAATCTTGCTTCTGTCATTTCCTTACTGTGTGACCTTGAGTAAGATATTTAATTTTTCTAGGCTTAGATTTCATTATTTTTAAAATAAGTTGGATCAGACAGCCTCTCAGGTGCCTTTGAGCTAGAAATGTTGTCCCATGAACCTGCTGGGTCCCATTTCCCAACATCAGGAGAAAAACAACAAAACCGTCATCCTGGGAAGCATATTCCAATCTCAGCTATCTGCTTCTGAGTAAAGATCCTATTTATGAGCTTGGTTTATTATCTTTATGACACTTGGTAAGTATAACCATACTTTTCCTAGGTAGAAAACAGTTTATTATAATTTCACTTACTACCTGTGTGAACTTGGGATTTTCATGATCTTATTTCTCCTCAGTCTTGACTTCCTCATTCTGAGGTGCCCTCTACCTCTAAAACTTCAGTATAACCCCATGATTTCTGAGTTCAATGTGGGTGCGACATAGATAGGGGAGATCACTGAGCTAAATTCTTCAGATAAATGAATTAAGCTAGCTGGAGATTATCATCCCTGATGAGATCAATCATCAATAATTTGACCATTTAAGGACAAATTCCTAATTTCCTCCTGCTACGTATTGTTATGAGGGAATTAGGAAAAGTTAAGCAATAAATATAAGTTAGCTGGCATAGCTGTCAGGGAAAGTGTTGAAGGTTCCACAAGTGTTAAGATACACAGGGTAAATTGGGAACCAACACAAGGGATGTGGGAAATAGGCAAAACACACTAGTTGGTAAATGTCAGTTGAAACAGTTACTGGTCACCACTCTGTGGGTCCTTTCTTGGGGTTGAGGAAGACACAGTAAGCAAAGCAAGCCGTTTAATAATGAGTTTTAAGGGTTAAGTAGAAAGGTAAAGGCCACACTAAATCTACCTGTCTAGGGATAACTTCAATGGGCTGGAAGGTTGGACAAAAACTACACTGACTAGCTTAAGCTACCAGAACCAGCCTGTAAATTCAGAAAGGGATTGAATGTCTCACTGCAGGGTCCTCTTCAGGTCCAGCAATGATCACAGCTTTCCAGAAACCACAACAAATAAGTCCACAAAGAGGTAAAGTCAGGGAGCTAAACTAGTCTGGTATGTCCTCCAACCAGAACTAGATTCCCTGCTCAACCTGATCTTTCTTTCAGGGTAGATAGTTTTGGCAGGAGACAATTACGTTTCTGGGCTCTTCACCTAAGTAAGCACCTAACTGCCATCAGCTTCATCCAGAAAGTGTCCCAGAAAAAAAAATCTCTTTCTTCCTCACTGTTCCATGCTTGGAACCTTCAACACTTTCCCTGACAGCTATGCCAGCTAACATATCTATTGCTTAAACTTTTCCTAATTCCCTCATAACAGCATAGATAGAAAAGGACTCCCCCCCTCCTCAAAAAAGGAGCTCACACTCCAAGGATCAAGTCCCTCAGATTCAACATCCATCTCTTTTTTCTTCCTCAATTCCCCACCTTCACCCCAGACAACTACACAGCCTTGTGTTTGCAAATGATGATCCCTTAATCCCCCAGTGGTTTCAGGACCACAACTGTAGAATCAATTGTTACCATGTTCATCTTGAAAAGGAAAAGAACTGTCCAAATATGTCATCCCCAGCACATGCTTTCTTAAATATACATTGAGAAGAAAGGTTGACTTGTGTGGATGTCATTTTGCTAGAGACCTCATCTACAGGAGAGATAGGATATAATTGGCTGGCAGCCACCCGGCTCAGCACTGTCACTACCCAATCTAGACCAGCAGGTTCTGACTTCTCATCCCAAACCTGGAAGAAACAGGTGGTAAGGTGGCAAGAATCTTAGTTCCACTTTTGCTTCATCCCATGGCTTGACAAACTGTTGGGGTTTTTTCCTAGAGGTAATCATAATTGTTCCTTTCTAGTTTAAATGCTTATTCTGAAAAGTAAGTTCTTTATAAAGCACATAACCCCTCTGCCATGTCTACTATATTCAGGATTTTAAAATTTTGAGGGTGGGAGTCGGGCACAGGCTCCTAAATCATAGATTTTACTCTAGAAGGGTTTGGGGTGGAAGAGGGACAAATTTGGAAAGTTAGCCCTCAGGTATCACTCCTTCCGTAATGCTGTTGTTTTTTTTTAATATATATATATATATATATATATATATATATATATATATATATATATATATATATATATATATATATATATATATAGAGAGAGAGAGAGAGAGAGAGAGAGAGAGAGAGAGAGAGGGGCGTTGCTTGAGGGTATGATACAAGAGGAGGAAACAGAGACTCAGTCTTCTAAAATTTCCACACAAAGGAATTGGGATCATTGCCTATTGCTTAACTGCAGCATGACTTCAAAACTTTTGCCAACATGCCATACTCTTCTTTGTATTTCAGTCTTTTTTATACATGGCATGCACATGCCTCATTATTATTATCATTATTGCGAATCAATAGGTATTTATTTATATATGCATATTAATTATATATAATTTAATTTATATTCATTAATAGGCATTATTGATGGTGCTTCATTACCTTGTGGAAGGATTGTTTTTACAAAAATTTGGATAAAAAATGGCAAAGACAGGGCAAGGTGATGGGAGGGAAAGAGAGTAGTTTCTTTTTGTGTTTGTTTTGTTTTTAATAGAAATGTGTCCACAGTCTTTCTCCTGGGTCCTAGACCAAGCCTAGAACTGACTGCGGTCCGCAATGTGGTTAAAGTTCTGCCGGTCTGTATAATGATGGGAGGGTGTCCGTTTCATCATGTTGTAACTACTAGTGTGGAAACTGACATCTGCCAACGAGTAACGGTGGTCATACCTCACTGCTACCCCAACTGCTCACAGTCCGGCTCAGCCTGCCACCCTGAGCTCCAACCAGCTGTCAGGACGGTGACAGCTGCCGTCTTATTTACTGCCATGAGCCTCCTTGGCATTGGCGTCCAGCGCACTGCTGAGACAAAGCCTGTCATTGGCTGCAAACGGCACAGGGAAGGAAGAGGCTCGGGAACCCCAGGAAGATGCAACATGTTCGAACCACCTGACAGTGGAACCAGCCTGTGCTCGGGTCTCTGAGATTGTTCTCTTTTGACTGATAAGATTGGACAAGGCACAGTAGGTCCTCCAGAGCTCCTATTCAGAGTTGTTTTAATTGAATGTGTCACTGAGGAGGGATGGCGGTTTGGACCGCAACGTCTATTCCAAATGAAACAATTGTTTTAAAGTAATTGGTCTGACAAGAAGGTTGGCAGCCATTGAGAATAAGCTCCATGCATTGTTGCCTAGAGAGGGAAACACACGCGCGCGCACGCATATGCCCTGTAATGGCCAAGGCTAAGCTCTTAAACTTCCCCATCGCTTCTCAGACGGAACAAGTCCTTTACAAAGCTCTTATTTGAATAAACACTGAACAATTCCAGGGACACAACTGCAGTCTCACGCTTTTGCTTCAAATACAAGAGGCTGTCTTTCACAGCTTGTTTAAATTATCCAGTCACAACAATTTGCCGGGAATTTAATAGAGGAGAAGTGAAGAGGGTTAGCTTGTCTCTGAACTCCTTGGCAGATTTGACTGCTTAGCAAATCCGGATACAAGGCCTGCAATTACGCCATGTAAGACAGCAGGTCAATTGCATCTGTGTGTTAGCACTTACTGAGCTAGGTGTGTGTGTGTGTGTGTGTGTGTGTGTGTGTGTGTGTGTGTGTGTGTGTGTGTGTGTTCCCCTTCTGCATAAGTGGCTCCTTGGGAGAGGACTTGAGGGAGGATCTAGCTCCTGAGAGGCAAATGTATCTGAGCACATAAAGAGCCTATCACTTGAATGCACAGACTACAAGACAACTGAGAAAAGCAAACAGAGGGCTAGTCTCTCTTTCTGAATGACTCCCTCACACATTCTAATCCCTTCTCACTGAGTTATACTATGACTTCCTGCATTTATTTATTTCATTTTCTTTGTTTTCCCCTGGCATTTTTTTTAGATTAACATTTTTCCTAACCCCCAAACGACTCACAGATTCCACTATTAGTTTTTAGAAACAAAATTTAATAACAACAAAAAACGCTGAAAGCATGATAAAATTTAATTTTTCTGTGGTCCTTCACACATATTATTTAACAGATTCCCTTACTACAGTTTTTAGAAACAAAATTTAACAAAAAATATACCCTCAAAGCATGATAAAATTTAATTTTTTCTGTGATTCTTTACACATATTATTTAATAGATTCCCTTACTACAGTTTTAGAAACAAATTTTAACAAAAAAAAAACCTCAAAGCATGATAAAAGTTAATTTTTCTGTGATTCTTCACACATATTAGTTAATAAGTGCTTTTTGATGAATAGTGGGTTCCATAGATACAAGACACATTGAATCCATAGTAACTCCATTCCAAGGAGTTCTGACCATTCTCCTATATTCTGTAATACTATTCCAGTAGCCCCTTGACAATGTACAGTTGTGAATCAAGCAAGATGAGCATTCATCTGGAGCAATGAATTAAAAGTAACTATGAAAATGCTACTGGGTTTGGGGTTTGTTTTTGATTGCCTTTTTCTGTTGCTACACAAGAATATTTTATTCCCTAACCAACTTTATTTCTCACTGCTACCCAAAGGCAATTGACTCTCCCTTGCCATACTCTGAAAATATCAGGTCACTTCCCATTTCTTTGACTTTGTTCTTTCTCGATTGACTTGAACCCTACATTTCTAGGTCTGTTCTGTAGGACTGCCTTCCACTTGCTCTGTGGTCCTTCCATTCCAGCTCCCTTATACCTCCTCACACTTGCCAGTTCAGCTTGTATTCCATGCTCTCTTTCCTTCATTTCTAGAATGTGGTCTCTCATCTTCTTTGCCTTTTATACTCCCTCATTCACTAATTTCAAGTGTTATTATCTATGAGAACTTTTTTGATACATTTCACTACTAGAAACTTCCCCCACAAATTATTTTGCAACTAGTATCATTACATTATATATCATTATTATAAATATATGTGTCTACACACATGTGCATATCCATGTATTTGCATGTATATATAACATTACATATAGCATTAATATACCATTTATACATGTTTGTGCAACCATTTTCTCCCCTGTAGAATGCAAGCTTCTTGAGAGAAAGGACTGTTTCAGTTTTGTCTTTGTATTCCAAACATTTAGCATAGTGTCTGGCACATAAAAGGTAGGAATGTCCCTTTCCCTTCACCAGTCCAATAGTATCCATACTACTTATCAAACTTTTTCCTTGAAACCTTCTTCCTACCCCAGTGTTTCAGCCCAAAAAGTTCTCTTATTTTTCTGAACTCATAACATTTATTGTCTACACCATTAATTTTCACAGTTATGTGTTCCTAAATTATTAATTATCACACTGATTCTCACGTCTCATTTTTCCAACTCTATTATAAGTGCCTCTAGGGAGAATGGCTATAACATTCATTTTATCTTGAGCTCAGACATAAGATATTTTTGGATGTCAAGAGAAAAGGTTAAAAATGACTTCCCTTCTTTGAATACAAAAAAATATGTAAATATAGCAAGGACACTTGAAGTTACACTAGTTAGAGATATCAAGGTTGCACAGTAGACAAAGCACTTCATCTGGAAGCAAAAAGTTCAAATGTGCCTCAGTTTACCTATCTGTAAAATGAAGGGGTTGACCTTGCCTAATCAGTCCTCTTCTTGTTTGTGAGGAAAGGAGAGAATTACTATTCCCCAAATAATCCATTTCTCTCAATTATGTAATGCCATGAAAGGAGTCCACTATGAGACTAAATCCTTAAAGATGTTGATAAACTACTTAAACTAATTTCTAAGGGATTAGCAGATCCCCATTCCATTATGCCCTCCATATTCCCATGATTCTAACTCCCCATCTGTAATTATTCAAACTTCATTCTCTGTCCTCCATTGTTCCCTCCCTTATTTCTATCTCTCAGCATCCCACTGAAGCTACTTCCCTTCTCTTCCACTATCCTGAATGGAATGCCAGCTCAGTAGGTAACAAACTTGACTTCATATTAAATCTCTTCTTTTCTTATTCCCTCATCTTCTGGTTCTCACTGAAATCTGACTCAGTCCTGTGACATAGCTTCCCTGGCCATCATTTCCAATACTAGTGGCCCTTTCACTCATCTTCTCTCCTCTGCCCCAATTCAGACTCACTAGTTAAGGTAGGAGAGTTGAAATACTCTGTTCCCGATCACAAGCTCTAAGCTATTCTTCTACCACTATCACACAGTAACTTCTCCTCTGGGGTCCAATAAATGCATACCTACTAGCCAATTGGAATTCTGGTAGCTATTGTCCATTAACCTCTAGGGCATTCCCCTTATTTCTTTAATGAAATTATTGTCTGCCTCATAGTCTTTCTCTTCTCCTCAACTCTTGTTCTCACACTAAGGTACTCCAAAACACATACTGATATTCCCTAGCACACTGTCTCCCAACCTACTGTATTAGTCCAAATATAGTGTGATTTTTTTTCCCCAATAAGTACCTTTGAAAGTCACATTCGTACTATATTCGAGCACTTCCAATTTTGAAATTATAAGCTGTGTATTGTGTGCCTCAGCATACATAAAAAGCATGGCTATCTCCTGGAACAGTTGGGAAATGCACACCAAACACCTGCTTGTTTTGATATTCCATAAAAAGCCACTGTTAATACTAAAGGCGCCAAATCTGTGCTGATTAAAACTACTGGAAATGAGAAAACTAGAATGACTGTGATGCTTGCAGTCATAGGTGATGGGTAAAAACTGACTCCTGACATAATTTTAAGGCATAAAACATTGCCTAAGGAAAACTAACCATCAGGAGTGATCTTTTGTGTGTAGGAAAAGGAAAGGATGAATGAAGAACTAGTGTTAGATTGGATGAATGTGGTCTGGGGTAGGTAACCGGGTGCCTTACTGTGTCAGAGAGGAATGCTCAGACTCCACACAATCAAGAGTGACTTGACTGAAAATGTGAGGAAGAGAATTGCTGAACTGTGCAGGCACCTAACGTCCCAATTACAAGTGTTAGATGCAGTGATTAATAAGCCATTCAAAGATCATTTGCGGAAAGATTATAACGAATGGATGTTAACTGGAAGCCATGAATTTACTCCATAAGGAAAAATAAAGAAACCAGCAGACACCTTATTAGTGAACTGGTTCAAAACTGCTTAGGACAAAATCTCCACTGAGTCCACTGTGCTTGGATTTGAGAAATGTTGTATATCAAACAGTATGGATGGTAGTAAAGATGGTGTTTTGTGGGAAGAAAAGGGTGATGGTGATGACTCAAATGATGTTTCCACTTTGGGAGATGAGGAAATAGAAGAGGAAGGAGAACATATTTAAATATTGGAAGATAGTTTCCCACAAGTATCTACAAAAGTAATCCATATTTAATAAAACTGTTGGCATTAAAACTTCTTTAATTTGTTTTCAGGACTTTGAAAAAACTTCAAATATAAAGTGCCTCTATTTTTCACCAGTTAAGAGAAAGTTTTAATTTAAAAGGAGAAAATAAAATGGGTGTTTCCTCTTTCTGAATTACTCTTCAAAATACTTGGGATCACACCATATTCTTGGTCATATTACATTCAGGCTAATATGGTATTAATTTCTTATGATCCATCTCAATCACACAATTTGAATATTATAACAAATGTCCTACTTCCACGTTCAAGATTTCTGAAATTCATTTATCTGATAACAATCTCTTGTCATTCTGCCTCTCCTTCTGCCTTGCAATCCCAAACCTTGTTTTTCATTCTCACCTTGACCTCTAATTCAGCTGCCTCAACTTCTTTCCAAAACCATAACCACTACACTGGCTACATTTTTCTCCCTTCCCTATTTTGTCCCCCTGATGAACCAGTTTCACTCTATATTTATCTTTTCTAGGGCCAGCAGCAAAGCTTTCTTGAACAACACAGTATAGCCACATCACAAATTAAATTGTTGAAAAAAATGAAATGAATTTCTTTTTTTAAAAATCTACATTTGTACATCATTTTGCAGACCTTAAAAAACTTCCATATGAATGCTAGTTAACTATCCATAATTCAAATTATAACTTTAAAAGATTTGGAAAAGGAATAAAAGCTTTGAAAAAAAAAGACTTAGAGAATTAATAGTTTAGCACAAAAGTTCCAAAATATTACTCGAGCAACAGACTTCTTGAAAATTAACATGGAAAAAAAGCAAATAACTCAATGACACAAAAATATATATCCCCAGATGAAATTGTAAGATATTTCATACATTAAATAAAGCTGATCTAAGAACAGATTAAGAGAGAAATAATCTAAAAATCATCGAATTATTCCAAAGCCATGAACAGAAAAAAGAGCCTGGATATCAGAACTTGAAACCCTCTGGGGGGAAAAACTGCCCAGATCTATTATAATCATAGGGGAAAATGTAAGTAGAAAGAATTTCCTGGTCATCTTCTTCAAGAAACTCCAAAATGGGAACTCTCAAGAACATCATAGCCAAAATCCAGAACTTTTATGCCAAAGACACAGCTAGAAAAAAAGTACTCAAGTAAAAAAGAACTATAATCAGGATATCTTACAATTTAACCTCTACCAACTATAAAGGACAGAGCTTAATATGATAGTTCAAAAGACTATGTAGACTTGCAACCAAAAATAACTTAATAAAAAAAAAAAAAGACTGAAATTATGCAGAAGAAAAAATTTGTTGTTAATGAATTAGAGCATTTGCAAATATCCACAATAAAAAGACAAGAGCTGAGTAAAATATTAATACAGAAATAAGAATCAAAAGAAATATAAAAAGTTAAAAATGAATAAGGGAAATAACGAAAAATGGAAAAGAAATCCTAGCACTACTAGATTTCAAACTATACTAGGAAAAACTGATATCAGTAAGATGATTTGTTGCTGGTTAAAAAAATAGCCATTCTAGAGATTTATTTGGAACCATGCCCAAAATATTACCTAATGGACATGCTCTTTGGATCAGCAGTTGATACTGTTAATAGCCTTATACACCAAAGAGATAGGAAAATAACAAATATACATCTACACATATACACGTTTAGACAAGATCTATAAACATCTAAAGAACTAGATTATGATATCCCAGAAAATTGGGAGCAGGGATAGGGGAAGAGAAGAGAACCTTTTCATGACTAGTAAAAATCATCTGTG
The DNA here is from genome assembly GCF_016433145.1 of Gracilinanus agilis. Classification (NCBI taxonomy): domain Eukaryota; kingdom Metazoa; phylum Chordata; class Mammalia; order Didelphimorphia; family Didelphidae; genus Gracilinanus; species Gracilinanus agilis. The sequence goes on from NC_058135.1 coordinate 26,841,464, forward strand.
ATACACATTTAGAAAGAATACAGTGTATGTTGATAAATAGTAATATAACAAAATTAGGCAAAATCTTCAAAGTTTTCAAAAGAAACTACCTACACATGTACATCAATCAAAATTATCATACATTTCACTTTCAGGGAGAGCAAAGGACAATCACAAAAAGTGGCATTAAATATATCTAAAATTAAGAAAATTGGCCATAAGCACCCAATTTTGAATAAAATTCAATATTCAGTTTCTTTCAATGCAATCTAAGAAGAATTTATTAAGGACCAAATTTATGAAAAGCACTATACTAGCAAGAAATGGATATTTGAAAAGCGACCAAACTTTGAAAGTTTCAGAAAGATATATTAACTAGAAAGAATGATTTCAACAGCTAAGACTCTCAGTCCAAAATATAAGTACTTAAAAGAACTTTTAATTCCCAATTCAATTAAATAAGCATTTTTACACCAATATAAACCAGTGGCAATATAAAAAGCATTGTGTGCAAATGATCAGAGAATCACGTTGTCCACATCATTAAATGTTTCAGAAAGGTATTTCAGAGAGATGAGGAGAAAAGAAGGAAGTATGAGAAAGTGGGGAAGGGGAAGAGGGAGAAAAAAAGTATTTCAAATTCTTTTACAATTAATTTAAAGTTGAATTTAAACAGGCAGAGCCAAAATAGTAGCAGGAGCCTTCTGAATCTCCTTCCAACCAATCATTCCAAAGTGTCTCAAAAGGACAGAAATCAAAACTAGACAAGTAAAGGGGCTCTCCCACTGGATCCAGCATGAAAAGTAGGCAGTTTTATGGATTCCCATACTATAAGGAGGAAAAACTACATTAATCAAAGTGCAAGCTGATCACCCCTCCCCCAAAACATCTTCTGCTTCAGAGTTAAAGCAAGGCTCCTAGACAATTTCTAAATTCTCAGAAGCTGAATGAAAACACCACAGACTTATCCCTCAGGGCAGTGCAAGGCCTTGTCAGCAAAACATGAGGCTGAAGAGCATGAAGCTTGGGCATCAGGATGTAGAGCTTGGGCAGAAACACAGCCAAGGCAGCAGGGGCTGGTAAGATAGCCTCAGGGAAAAACTCTTTAAAGTCTGCACTATACAAAGAACATCACAGATATACCTGCCCTCACTCAGGCTCCTGACAGGGAAGGGAAGACAGTACCAAGGCAAAGCCCTGTGAGACAGAAGCTAAGAAAGAAATGACCACAGCATGCAGGAACCCCAATCCTGCAGTAGCAAAAGGAATAAACAACAGCAAAAAAAGCTCTTGACCCTGGATAATTTCCATGGAAAAAAAGAGCAAAATACAGAAACAACAGGAAAGAGTGAAAAAACAAACACATTAAAACTTGCCCACAAAAGTGTAAATTGATAACAAGCTCTCAAGGAACTAAAAAAGGAGTTCAAGAACAAAGTAAGAAAGATGGAAGAAAAATGCTTAGAAAAGTGGGAAAAGAAATGAAAGTATTACAAAAAGAAAATAACAGCTTAAATGACAAAAGTAATAAGTAAATTGGAGATCAAAATTTCTCTACTGGAAGCCATGCAAAGCAAAATAGGCCAAACCAAAAAGGAAAATCAAAAGATCATAGCTGAAAATCAGTCTTTAAAGACTAGAATTGAGCAAGTAGATGCTAATGACCTCATGAGACAGCAAGAATTAATAAAGCAAAATAAAGTTGAATTTAAAAGCACCTTTATTAGTATTACAGAGATATTAATATAAGATAAGATAGTAGAGAAGGAAATGGCAAACCACTCAAGTGTCTTTGCCAAGAAAAATCCATGAACAGTATTGACATGCTATGATTCATAGGGTGACAAGGAGTTATGCATGAAAATATAACAGATATGAAGGAGATATCACAATGTAGCTATCTCAGTATTGGTGATATTCCACAATATCTATACAAATCAAAACAATTTGATTATGACATCCCAGAAAATTAGGGCCAGGGGTAGGGAAAAAGAAGAGAACCTTTCAGTGACATCTTCATTTGTGTTATTTGACCAAAAAATAACAAAATAAAATAGAGGAATTTAATAAGAGTAATTTTCCCACGTATAAGCTAAAGAATAATAAGAATCAGACAACCTTTATTCCATTTAGGTAAAATCACTGAAGAAAACACAAAGCTAATAATTATTAAAAATGAAAATGGGATAATACTCTTTAAAAAACTGAATAAAAGGAATATCTTTTTTCCCTAACTATGAAAAGAAGGAATAATCTCATCAAACAAATATTCCCAAATACTCAAATGTCTCCATAATCTCAAAAAATGTGATCTCCAATGATCAGTCATTCAATTTATTAAGCATTATAACATTCAAGGCACTGTGCTAAGTACTGGGGATGCAGGGAAAAGCAAATGATAATCACTACTCTCTAGACCAGGGATGAGCAAACTTTTTAAAGAGGGGGCCAAAGGAAAGGAAATGCTCATCTGTCAGTTTGTTTCTAAGGCAACTCTTTTGAAGTTCCATTGTCTTATATCCTGCTCATTGTATTTGTCAGATTAGGAATAATGTCGTGAGGCCAGATAGAATGTTCCATCACTGCTCTAGACACTCAAAGTCTAACCAGAGGAATAAGATGCAAACAACTATGTCCAAACAATATATAGACAGGATATATTACAGAACAAAGGGGATATAACTCAAACATACATCCCCAAATTGTGCAATTCTTTTTCATCTCCCATAATTTTATCAGAAGAGGTTCACCCAATGTGCTTAGAGAGATTCTCCTTTACTCTTGCCATCAAAAGACTGTCAGGGGAACATACAAGGAGTTCATTTATCAATCCCTTACTTATTCATCATATGGGCAGCTTATTTTCTTCTTCTCTGTTGACTTTCTTTACATTACTTCCTTTTTGTATTTCTTTGTAATATACTTTAGCCTAGTCACATGTGAAGAGTGAACCAAACCCTCCTTGTCTACCAATCATCAATTTTTAAATTAATCAATCAAAACCTTAAGTACCCCTACTTAGTACCTTATCAGTCACTAAGTATGAGAGTTCACAAGTCACTTGCTAGAGTGGGTGACAACTCCAGAGGCCACTGCCCTGCCCCTGGGCAGTGCTAGGCAAATTGAAAGACTGCTATTGGTTCCCATAAAGTGGGAAAGGGACAGGAAGTGATGTGGGAAAAAGACTATAAAAAGTCTTGAACTTCCTGTCCAAAGGGTTTCTCCTTTGAACTTCTTCTCCTTGGGAGTTTGTCTTTGAGCTCTTTGCATCAGTGAGCTGGACTGAAGGAGGAAATTCCTTCCCTGTATCCTGCATTGGCTTGCTGGGTGAGTAGCTGGTCTTCCTTTCCTGGCTTTTGGAGAGATTGGTTCCAGAGATTCCTGTCTTGGCTTTGGAGGTTGCATTGGTGGAACCCTGGCTGAAGACACCACTGGTACTTCTGGCTGAGGATTACCAGGAAAATCCACATGGAGACAGAGTCTTAGGGAAGCCCTGCTGGGGCTGAGCCTCACTTCTCAAGTAGGCTTATTAGAATCTGTCTCTTTATCTACATTTTTTCACTTTCGCTCTTTCGACCTCTTCGTAAATGAAGCTGCTAAAAGTCATTTTAACTTAAGCTGTAATATTGTTTAAATTGGCAACCACAATATTACTTTAGAATTCTCATATTTGGCATAAAACCTAAATTTAAATTCTTACATATGTCTACCATGCTCCTAGTCATTGCCCTTTCCCTTATACCTTATTTTATCTCTTTAGAGACTATAGTATTCATTGACTACAGCTATATGACCATCAACAACAGAAAAAACTAGTGAAGAATGTTTATGCCCCTTATTATAATAGCCAATTACTTGGAAAGCCTATGCATATATAGATAAATATATTATTTTTCTTTCTTTTTTGTGTTTCTTTTTTCATTGTTTCTTTCTCTCTCCCTCTCTTCCCATTCCCCTCCCCTAAAACTCACACTGGCACTGGCACATTGGGCCTCCAGAAGGGTGGCTGCTACTAATGATGTATATGCATATAGGTATGTATCTTTGCATATATATTTTATGTGTGCATGTACATGTGTCAATATATGCATATATGTCTATGATACATGTACAAATATTCTAATGATATATATGTATGTATGAATGTGTTTATATGTATATGTATATATGTTTCCATTTGTACATATTTTTATAAGAATATATTTGCATGTACATATATATGATAGACATATAAGAAGAACAATAAAGTGGATCTAGAATTCATCAAGGATAAGTGTAATTGTAAGAATATTATAAATAGTAAAGATATTTTAATAACCCCTGAAATGGCCTATATTTTCAAATTAAACATATAAAAGCAATTATTTATAAAAAAATTAATACTTTTATATAAAGATAAAGAACTATCTTTAAAATTCAAAGTTTGCTATAGCAAAATGGTTGTAGTAAGTGTATGAGATAAAAACCTGGCAGCGTCTTGCACATAGTAGGAACTCAATAAATTATTTAGATATTGATTTATTGATCTATAAATAACTTATATATCTACAAAACTAATTCATGCTTCCTACTAGGTGTTGTTCAAAGAATGTGTAGAGAAGATAATGCAGAAATAAATTTTTCATTAATATTTTGATATAGATGGATTTGTGAACTCATTGACAAGGATACTTAGTTTGGTAATGCAGAATGAAACCCATTGATGCCAAGATTAGCAATGTCTTTCTTAAACTATGGTATCCAGAAGTCTACATGATACTCCAAATTAGATCTTACAAGGGCATGGAGCATGGGGATTTTCACCTCCTTTTTCCTGGTTGCTTTAAGTCTCTATTATTCAAGGGGCAACTAACATTTTTGACCATTACATCACACTTCTAGTTGTTATAGAAATTGTAGTCCAGGGGGGCAGCTGGGTAGCTCAGTGGATTGAGAGTCAGGCCTAGAGACAGGAGGTCCTAGGTTCAAATCCAGCCTCAGACACTTCCCAGCTTTGTGACCCTGGGCAAGTCACTTGACCCCCATTGCCCACCCTTACCACTCTTCCACCTAGGAGCCAATACACAGAAATCAAGGGTTTAAAAAAAAGAAAAAGAAATTGTAGTCCACTAAAACCCTCAGATATTTTTTCAGAAAAAAAAAACAAAACTTCTGTCTAGACATTTCTACTGCCAACTTGTATTCATGAAGTTTATTTTTTGTATCCCATTGTAAGAAATTACACATATCCCCACCTAATTCATTTTACTGAATTCAGCCCAGAGATCTATCCAGTCAAAATCATTCCCCCCTCCCATTTTAACTCTAACACCAACTATACTCTCTATTCCTCTTAGCTTTGGGTCATCTAAAATTTGATTATCATATACCTTTAATGAAATCACTGAGAAAAAATTGAAAAGAGCAGCACCAGACCAAGCACAGATCTCAGTGGTATTTTAAGAGAGAGCTCCTGTCACAGTGGCATTGTCCCATTAACAAACACAGGTGGAATTTGCCCATCCAATTCATTCTAAGCCATCTGCCAATATTATTATCTGGTTCACATCTCTCTATCTTCTAAAGAAGAAGAATGGGATTTAATTTATCAAAAAATTTAGTAAAATATGGGGGAAGTCTATCAAGAGAATTACCCACATCTATCATTTAGTAAAAACTTATTTGGGTTTTTTCTTTCTAAAAATATTTTACTCATTATTGTTTTTATATTACTTTGATTTCCATATACTCAAAAATATGTCTATCTTTTTCCCATTTCATTGTTTTTTTTTTAACATTCATTTCTAAAATTTTGTGACCCAAGTTCTCTCTCTCTTTCCTTCTCCTCTGCTATTGTTGCAAAAGGAAACAAATTTATATAGATTATACACGTGCAGTTATGTAAAAGTTTCCATATCAGCTGTCTTGGAAAAAAAATTACAGACCCCAAAAAAGAATAATGGAGAGAGAGAGAGAGAGAGAGAGAGAGAGAGACAGAGAGACAGAGAGACAGAGAGACAGAGAGACAGAGAGACAGAGAGACAGAGAGAGATGTTTCAATTTGTATTCAGACCCCATCATTTCTTTCTTTGGAGGTAGATAGCATTTTTCATCATAAGTCCTTCAAAATTGTCATGGATCTTTCTATAGTTAAAAAGTAGTTAAGTCATTCAGAGTTGATCATCATTACAATATTACCATTATTATGTACAATTTTCTCCTGGTTCTGCTCATGTGCATCAGTTCTAATAAGTCTTCCTAAATTTTTCTAAAAGCTTTTGTAGAAGCAAAAACAATGCAGCCAAAATCAGAAGGGAAACAATAAATTGGGAAAAATATTTTATAACAAAAAAACTCTGACAGGGGTCTAATTACTCACATATACAAGGAGTTAAATCAATTGTATAAAAAATCAAGCTATTCCTCAATTGATAAATGGGCAAGAGACATGAATAGGCAATTTTCAGATAAAGAAATCAAAAGTATCAATAAGCCCATGAGAAAATGTTCTAAATCTCTAATAATTAGAGAAATGCAAATCAAAACAACTCTGAGGTATCACCTCACACCTAGCAGATTGGCTAAAATGAAAGAAGGAGAGGGTAATGAATGCTGGAGGGGATGTGGCAAAATTGGGACATTAATGCATTGCTGGTGGAGTTGTGAATTGATCCAACCATTCTGGCTGGTAATTTGGAACTATGCTCAAAGGGCTATAAAAGAATGCCTGCCCTTTGATCCAGCCATACCATTGTTGGGTTTGTACCCCAAAGAGATCATAGATAAACAGACTTGTAAGAAAATATTTATAGCTGCACTTTTTGTGGTGGCAAAAAACTGGAAAAGGAGGGTATGTCCTTCAATTGGGGAATGGCTGAACAAATTGTGGTATATGCGGGTGATGGAATACTATTGTGCTAAAAGGAATAATAAACTGGAGGAATTCCATGTGAACTGGAAAGAACTCCAGGAATTGATGCAGAGCGAAAGGAGCAGAGCCAGAAGAACACTGTACACAGAGACTGATATACTGTGGTAAAAGAGAATGTTAAAAAAAAAAAGAGAGAGAATGTAATGGACTTCTGTACCAGCAGCAATGCAATGACACAGGACAATTCTGAGGGATTTATGGTAAAGATGCTACCCACATTCAGAGGAAGAACTGCAGGAGAGGAAACAGAAGATAAACAATTGCTCGAACACATGGGCTGAGGAGGACATGATTGGGGATGTGGACTCGAAACTACCACACCAATGCAACTAACAACAATTTGGAAATAGATCTTGATCAATGACACATGTTAAAACCAGTGGAAATGTGCATCGGCCAGGGATGGGGGGAGAGTAGTGGGTGGGGGTGAAGGGGAAAGTAAGAGCATGAATCATGTAACCCATGTTAACCTTTCTAAAACATGAATTTTAGTAAATGTTAAACAAAAAAAACATAGGTCTAGTTCTTTGGGAGTAATCAAGCTTTAGGTTGTAGTGTTCTTGTCCTACCAAGTTAAAAGCTTTATTGTGATCAACAGACAAGTGGGATCTTCTTTTCTCTATGCCTCTTATTTAATTAAAGTTGTGATTTACAATAGAATGCTATTTCCAAAAGCTACCTGTTCCTTTTCCATATTTTACCAAGGATGTTTTCTATATGCACATAGAATATTTTCATAAATGTATGTATAGAGGTGGAATAATAGACACAATAGTTAATCATAATGTTTCTTTGTTACTTTCAGGAAACTAATGATAAGAAAACAATCATTCATTTTGCTAATAATCAGAAAAATGCAAATCAAGACAACCATAAGTTTCATCTAAAACAAGAAAAAAATAATAAAATTTAGTTTTATAGGACTGTGGAGACTAGGGCAGTCTATGTTATTGTTGAAACAGCATATTAATGCCAATAATTTGGAAAACAGTTTGATAGTAATAATAATACTAAATTATCATAGATTGTAGTATTAAAATATAGACTAATGATGACAATAAGAATAAGAATATTAAAAAACATCATATCTTTTGACCAAATGATTACTGAATAAGGTTTTTAATCATAATAATATAATAAAAATTTGGAAGAGGGACCTAAAGTATAATGCTATTCATAGATACACAATTTTTTTCTATGTTTTTGTTATGACACAGATTAGAAATAATATTTTATAAATTATGCTATGATAATGTGAATGCATGATTTTTAATGAAAAATAATAATAAAAGAAAATATGGAAATACTTATAAAAATTAATCACAGTGAGACTAGCAGAATGAAAGTATGATTGGACTATTCATAAAAAGGGAAAACAAAGCCAAAGGTACTGGAGCCTCAAATCAACTTAGAAAAAGGAAACAGAACTAGAATATTTCTTGTTTGTTTTCTTTTGAAGAGGTTGGGGGTTGTGAATGACTATGCTATTAAATAATGTTTGTTTTTTTAATGAAAAATTCTCTTTTTGTCATGTACTTCTTTGTTCATTCATCTGCGTTTATTACTATTAAACTTGTAATAATGGAAACATTAAGCAAAAACTGACTAAGAATAGGAAGGATGTATAGTGCTTCTTATCGAACCTAAACTGATGATTTTTTTCTGCTGGTCACATGATATCCTATTTCTTCCACAGGTTCCTCATTAGGACAGTATAAGAACCCTTCCTCTAAGGCCTCTCTGCTGAAGATTTTTTTAATGAGTTCCTGGGACAAAGGGCATTTTAAACAAATTAAACTGCTCCCAGCAACCTGAGAAGATGTATAGTAATCCTTACTCCTTTTCTTCATATTATTTTCCCCAGGATTATTATTGACAACTGGTCAGCCTGTCATGACAGAGTCCAATTAAAATTATATATCATTGCAAGTTTTCCTTTCTCTGATGTCAATATTCCCCCTGGATGGGAGATACTTCAGATAGCTTTTTTATATCTACCCCTGGGTGTTTTAATTTCCTGACAAATCTATCATGTGCAATTTGCCATCAGGAGCAATACATCTCACAGCAATGATAAAAAGGCACAGAGTCTGGTTCTTTCCCTTGCTTTGAAACATGAAATGTGCACAAATGTTATTGTGGCTAGAAGTACTTTTAGCCTAAACTATTTCTGTATCTCTGGATACTCTCAGAATCAAATCTAGCAACAAACTTAATGATTATCAAGCAAATTTCAATTGAGGAACAGTTTTTGTTTGTTTTCTGCAATGTTTTTGGACCAGTGAATCCTGAGCATTGATTTAACAAATTCTTGAAGTATTTTAGGAGGTAGCAGAATTTCAAATTATCACACTGTAAAAGTGTTCAAAATAAAAATTTCATTAATTTTATTATAAAAGTGATTGTTCTATATAGAACATGTTGAAGGAGGATGGAAACTTGGAAACTAAAAATCCATGATGCTGTCACAAATTCATTGTCAAATCTAATGAGACTGCATTCATTTGAAGCACTTTGCAAACCTTAAAGCATATAAATTCTAGTTATAATAAGTATTATCATGATTATCATCACATCATTTTTTCATCTTCTTTCATATAAATGAGTTATTCTGTTCAGTCAACAAACATTTATTACATTCTTAGTATGTTCCAGGACTGCTCTAATTCTTTGGAATAGAAAGAATGGGAAAATTTTTGTCCCTGCCCTCACAGAGCTCACAATTCAATGGAGAACAAAGGCACAGAAATGGGAGATATGTTTCCCTGTTGTAGGAAATAGGGGAAAAGGTGGATATTACTATACTACAACATTTAAGTTGTTGCTGAAAAAGACTAATTAGGTCAAGGGTCAGTAACCTTTTTGGCCATGAGAGCCATAAACGCCACATTTTTTAAAATGTAATTTCGTGAAAGCCGTACAGTGCTCACAGTGTGCGCTCCTGTAACAGTGCCTGAAAAAAAATGGACTTTGCCGATCCCTGAATTAGGTGGATATATCAGCTGCTACTTAATTGTATCTATGATATTTCTTTAAAATATTTGAATTTAGAGCAAGATTCTGTCTTGGCAATATTCCAACAATCTATAATTAAATAACTCTCTCTCTACACACACATACACACACACACATAAACACACACACACACACACACACACATCCCTAAATAAAACAGTCCTGAAAGGAAAGTTAAAAATAACTTTATTATTATTATTTGATCTAGGCCTAGAGATGGATAATCCTGGGTTCAAATCTGACCTCAGAGACTTTCTAGTTGTATGACCCTGGACAAATCACTTAACTCCAATCACCTAGCCCTTACTGATCTTTTGCAGTGGAATTGATACTTAGTGCTGACTCTAAGACAGAAGATAAGAATTAAAAAAACTGTTATTTAAAATGGTATATGAGCCAGAAGTATACATAAGTAAAATTGAATAATTCAATCTTTATAATATAAAATGTTTTCAAAAAAGTTAGAAAGATAACTATCCTCCTTTTTTCTGTGAGATAAGTATGTTTTTGATCTCCAAATCTAGGAAAAACTAAACAGAAAATAAAAATTATAGGCCAATGTAAATAAATATTATAATTTATAGCAGAACAGAGCAATATCTTTAAAATTATTAAGAAATAGGATTATACCAGAATTATGAATACATTTCAAAATTTGGACATTAAACATAATAAATCAGATAAGAAGTATAGTATTAAGTTAAGACTAAATTAATAAATGCAAATAAGATATTTGATAAATAGAAATTTAGGCATTTGTCCTTAAATAGATAAAAGATAATTATTTATAACTGAGAGCTACCATTAAACGTTAAATGCAATGGAGAAATATGAGACACTTTCTATCTAAAATCAAGGGCAAAGCAAGAATGTTCACTTTTGCCAATATTATTTGAGATAGTTGTAAAATACCAAAAAAGAAAAGAGAGTCCAAAGAAAATGGTGGAAAATGCAATTGCTATAAACAACTATGAGAGTCAGCATTTCATATTGGGAGTAGAAATTTTATTTTAGAGTTAGGGAGATAGAGGTTTCATGAGTACATATCAGAAACATACAGATAGGAGGCAAGAATAGATGATAAGTTTCATTTTGGACATGTTGAGTGTGATATGTCCATGAGACACTCATATGGAGATGCTCAACAGGCAATTAGTGACTGGAGCTCAGAAGACAAAGGTAATATACAGCAATTACCTGAGAAAAGATAAAAATTGAACTCATGAGATGTTGAGATCACCAAGTTAGATGTATAGTAGGAAAAGAAGTGAGCCCACAACAGAGTCTCAGGGGACACATGTTTATGGGATGGGACATAGATGATAAACTATTAAAGGAGATTGAGAAGTCCACTAACTAGCACTTATTAAATACTTACTATATGCCAGATGCTGTGCAAAGTGCTCTCAACAAAAAGGACAAAAACATGATTTAGCTTCTCAAGGATCTCACAATAGGAAGAAGAATTCATTTTAAAATAGAATCAGCATATTTATAAATAGTAAAATTTGTAGCATTAGTCAGTATTATGTATTGAGACAACCCAAAAGAATCAATAATAAATTTAAAATCAAGACAATAAATAGTTTCAATAAAATAGGAATCTGTAATTCCCTATGAGGAAGAGGTTGGAGAGCTTGTTTCATGAAAAGCATTGATGACATGTAATAAAATTCCATTCTCTAATTTGAAATATGCATAAATATTCTGTAACTATATATATATATATATATATATATATATATATATATATATATATAACATACTATTAACTGTCTGTTTAAAGGCTACTGAGTCATATGTAGGGAGTTTTTGAAAAAAAAACTCTTGGTCTGAGTCTCTCCTGTCTGGCTGAATTCACAATGCTAAAAGCCTCAGATCTTCCCCATCCTAAGTCAACATGCAATGCATTAATGCAGACCTGTGTCCTCTGGATTATTAGTTATTCATTCTCGTTTTAGATGAATGAGATTAGAGATAACTATAACCTTGTGATCCTTGAAAGGCCAAGAAAACAAACCACCTGAAGTCTATGAGCTAAAGCTAGGATTTGCCTAGACAGTGAGGAAGAAAGACTAAAGTGATTTGCCTGACCCAATCCAGCAGTATTACAGATGCATATTCACTCATCCATCAGCTATGTCATATCTGGAAATGAATATGGTGATATGAAGCTATTTGGAGTCTATTAAATCTGAGCCCACTCTGCCTACAGACTATAATGGTATAAGGAAGAGGAGGCACCAAATAAGGTATGTTGGGGAGGACAGTTTGTAACTTTTTTTCCATATATATATATATATAATATTATTTAAAAAAACAATTGATGCTAACTGCTTAAATAAAACTAGGGTACTAATTATTAGCATTTAACAATGGTCAAAATTTAAAGTAATGGGGGCTTAAGTTTATAGCATAAGAGAAAAATCCCTCCTCAACCTCTCCTGAAAGGAAAATGTAATTGGAGTGAGTTCAGAATATTGCTACTCTTCCTTAAATGTTTTGCCTTAGCCAGACTGAACTAATCTCTGCCCAAAAAAAACCCCCAAACAGAAAGCATAATGTCTTTCTGAGATCCCAATTAAACAAGTTACTCATTTTTAGTAATTATGTATATTTGAAGTAACATTAATTAAAATAACTGTCAAATAAAGGTCTCAATTATATATGTATGTATATATGTGTATATATATATATATACATATATACATGACAACTCTTTTTCATAATGGTGAAAATAGGAAACTGCCTTCACAAAAGAGAAATCATTTTCCTTCCCTCAAAAGCAGCATACTCAGAGATTGATATGAAAGCCATGTCATGGAACAAGACTACATTGCCACTGAAGCTTGTCTCCTTTTCCCCCATGCAAATAATGGGAAGGAATTTCCCTGACCTGGCTGAAGAATAATAGGCAGCTCAATCTACCTGTCTCACCAGCTTCTGTAACATCAATATTGATACCACTAGATAATGTCCACATTATCTACCTACATATGCATGCATACAATTTATATATGCACTGACATCAAATATTTTAGTATGGTTAAAATACACTAATCAGGAGAGACCTAAGTTTTATTCATAAGTTCTGAAACACTAATTCTGACTACAGTGAGTTGTCTGAGAGCTCTATCCTTAAAGCTCTCTTTCTCTGTTTATCAAGCAAATAAGAAAGTAACAGAATTATAGATCTTTGTGATTATAGTGATTTGAACCTTTAGGGGGGAAAGATCTTTTACATAAGTATTATTATAAATTGTTAATTTCTTACAGCCAGTAAAGACAAATTCTACATGGATTTGATTGAGAAAATAAAAACATTTCAAAAAGAAAATTTAGTAAAAGGAAAAGATGATAGATGATAAATTTAACATAATATATTTAAAAGAAATATGATATATGTTTGGACATTTTATAAATAAGTCTCTTATTTACTGACCAAGAAAGTAAGTCTATTATTAAATGAATATTTTAGATTTCTATTTTCCAGCATTTTCCTTTTCCACTTAGCTTTAATTTCCAGAATATATATCTAATATCTAATAACAGGAGTTACCATTTGCCCATATCATATTTGGTTTATTGGGTTAGCTGGAATTAAAAAAAACAACTTTGTAAAGGTCTCATAATCCACAACCAATTGGGTCTATGTGTAATTCTCTTGTTACTTCTGGGCACCAAATTGGAACTCTAGTAGCATTTAGTATACCATTAGCTCAGTAAAATAGCAGACTAGTACTTTCTGTTTTGCTTTTTTGCTGTTCCTGAGTAGCTTTCTCTTTTACATTTTGTCCTCATCCCTCTAGCATAAAGAATGGCACCCCCTACAGAGATCATGCTGTGTTTTAGGATCCTAATGTTTTCCAAACCTAATGTTGCTGTGGTCATTCTTGGAAATACCAGAGCAAAGAGAAAAGAAGTAGTTATTGTATCTGGGTTCCCCCATCTGCTACTGACTTAAGGAACAAGCTTGATTAAGGCAGCAAACATATGGGAGCTTATGGTTTGTACCCAGTTCATCTTCTCACAGCAGGTTTCCCTTGTGCAGACTTCTGGTGAGATAACTGGAGTGGAGGGGGACTTGAGGGGAGGGAAGAAAATTGGGGGGAAATTGTATAGAAATGTAAATGAAGGAAAGATAATAACCACTATTTCTAAGCTCTGTTGCTTTCAAAAGCATGACTGCTTTCAAGAAGATAAATATCTAGGACAACAGAAATACAGCATAGATACAAACCAATGACATGGCTGTGATGGACAACCAATTCTATTACTTTCAATTGGCCAAATTGGTGAATCCATTCAAAGAAAGCCATACTTTAAAAGATAATAATAATAATAATAATAATAATAATAATACATAGAAGAGAGCTAACACTTCACCTAGCTTTCCTAGTTTTCTTTAGTTTCTTCCTCTCCCATCAACTTTCCTCTTCTTTCATTCACTTTCCTCCTGTCTCCTTTTCCTCTCCTCCCTTCTTTCCATCTCCTTTCTTCTTTCCCTTACTCAAACTCTCTTCTTCTCCTTCTCTGACCCTTCACTTTTTATTTCTCATCCTCTACTTCTTCCTCTGATTCTTCTCTCTGTCTGTCTCTCTGTGTGATTCTGTCCCTCTCCTCATCTGGCTCTAACACACACACACACATACACACACACACACACACACACACAAACACACACACGCCCCTTAGGCAGTTGAAACTTTAAAACAGTTATTATTTAAAGCTGATAAAGTATTAGCCATGCCAAGCTAACTCTTATAATTAACTTCTCTAGCTGTAAAGGATAAACTAGAAAATCCAAGTTATAGCAGTTAACTCACATTGAAAGAATTATATTTTCTAGAAGAACTGGGCACCTAACATTTCAGTTTCTGTTGAATATTCAGAAGTCAAAATACCATGTGCCTTCCTCCTTTATGCCTATAACAATGAAAATCCTTTCATTTTTGTATCACATGAAATTATTCTAGCAATTCCTTCATGTGTGTATTTTCTTGAATTATTCACTGAAGAAAAAAGGGATGTTTCCTTTTCATATAAAACAAACCTACTAAGCTAAATGTGTTTTTTAGTTTCATGTCAGAATTAGAATCAAGGATAAGTCCGTTTTTCTGAAGACATTGTTATTTAAACTATAAATATCAATATTGCTTCTTTTTAAATGCACAGAAGGAAGCCTACAGGAAATTTAAATTTCATTCAATCAGTAAGGATTTATTCTATTCAGCCTATTTAATAGGCACATAATTTGGTGCTGTGGACACAAAGATGGAAATGAATAATCTTTGCTCCCATGCTTAACTCCTATCACCACCAATGAGTGTCCACTTAGACTAGTGATGCTACAGTTTCTATATTTAAAATGGAGAGAAATAACTGGGCCTACCTAGTTTATTTGGAATTTTTGAAAGTTTTTGAGATTCATTTCCAAAACTATGTTTTTGTGAAGCAAATCTCAAGTTACAAGCTATCACAAGTTATAACTGGTGAAATAGCAGAGTATAAACAAAGTAGGATTGGTTAATAACTTTTATATCATGAAAATTAGCTTCTTGCGTGTCCATAGGAGATAGTCAGCTCAAAGGAAGGCACCACATTTCCCTTCAGCATCCATATTCAGTGTTTGATGTCAATAATTTCACAAATTATAGTGACCTATTGAGCCCAGAATTGAATCGTGTAATGAGAGTCTAAACTGGTAGAAATTGGAAGACATTATGTTTATAAGATTTATTATAAGAATTAGAGCATGCTCATTACATTGTCCTAAATCTTTTTCTTTTCTGCACTGAAACAGAGTTCACTCTGCTAACTCAAACAAAAATGTTTTATTTCTAACTGAGTGACCTCTCAAAGAGACAGGGATATCTATTTTCAGAAAGGCTTTAAGATGGGTTATAAAAATGCCCTTGATCCCCAATTTTAAGCATGCACTGGCATTATATAACTGGTTCTGGTCAGTTAACCATGAGATGAAGAGAAGGGTTATAACTGATTTTTAAGCAAGAACTAAGGTGCATTTGAAAGACACTAATCAAGGATTTGGCTGTTGTTCTTTTCCTCCCTGGTGGCACTGGAGGCATGCTGTAAACCTCTTGAGGAGGAGAGGACTCAAGACTTTCCTCCTTTGAGGGCATCATGTCTCCATTTTCTGCCTCTTTGTTGTTCTAGTCTGTTGTAGATAAAGGGAGTTTAACAAGGTTTGGGATCTTTGACAGATTAGGAGAACAAACCACAAAAAGTCTGGGAGCAGAGTCCATGTAGAGTTTATCAGAAGGGAAAAGATGAAGAATGAAATCTCAAGTGACCTGTTTGACCTAGGGCTGTGAGAGAGATGTGCTTTCACCTATCCATAAGTTGTGATATAACTGGAAAGAAATTTGGCAATTGACAGTATAGAAATTGTTTTAAGTCAGACTCCCCTTTCCACAAGTACTGAGGTGTTTTAGGTGATACTTCTCCCTGGTGGGAAGGAATGATTAAAACTTCTTTTCTTACTATATAGTTTCATTAAACATTCCTTTTAAAATAATGTTAATTGGTCATTATTTGGCAATTAACATTGGGAGAAATCAAAAAAGAGATCTGAGCCAAAATTAAAGGAGATACATTGATCTTTTGGGGCTACTATAAACTCTGAGCAGGGTAAGTACCTGGCTTTTCTCTGAGAGAGTGAATCTGAAGGTGTCACTACAAATTCAGCCTTTCTGGATAAAGCAAAATATTCAGCTTATATTATGTTGAAAGATGTTCCTTTTTGCTACCTATATAATTAGTAATGAGCCTGGAAATTATAATGATATTGATATCATTTTAATTACTATAGCAAAATAGTTAAGTAAAGGGAAATATACTGCTTTTTATTTGCCTACTTCCATCATTTACCCCTACATGATATACCCAAATGCTTGGTATATTGGATAGAGTATTGGAATTGAAATCAGAGGACCTTAGTTCAAAATCTGGCCCTCTATGACTCTGGGCAAATCACTTTACCTTCACTAGCCTCAATTCCATCATTTGCAAAATGAAAGCATGAGATAAAATATCTAAATTTTCTTCCAGCACAAAATTCTCTGATCCTTAAAAAAAAATCCCGAGTGAAACTCTTACATTCTAACCACTAAATGAAAAGTTATTTGGTGTTTAAACGAAGTATGAAAACAAGCATTTATTAAATGTTTATCATGCAAAACACAATAGACATTATAAAAAAGAAAGAAAAGAATGAGTACATTTGTGAATATTTAAATGCATTTCATTTCCATCTATTTCTATGCTTTCATAATCATATGTTCTTTCTCACTGAGCACATACTTTGAGAGAAATTGTATTTTAACACTTCACTGTCTCTTCAGTAAAAGTAGCCTTATTGAAATAATAAAGCAACTTCTAACCTGCTGGGCACTTTTGGGTGATGTTCCATGGTGATGTGGAGAAAGGAAAGCCCTGAAAAACTTGGAAGAATAAATAAATAAAAAGTCATTATGCACTCTTCCTTCTACACGTATGTTATATCAGCCACAGATAAGAGAACCCAACAATACCAAGCTATTATTCTCTTTGTATTCCATTATTAATCTGTTCAAAGCCAACACATTTAGCAGAGAGAATGAAGGTGAATGAAGTGAGGTTAGGAACAATAAGCAGGAGTAAAGTAATGGTCCAAAATGGCTTACAGGCCCCCAGGGAGCTGTCCACCACCAAGAAGTGCTTAGCACTGCTCTGAGAGAGAAGCAAAATACAACGGGTCTATTTATGCCAGCATCCTTCACCTGGAAAGGAAAGCAAACAGGGAGAAATAGGAGGAGGGGATTTTTAAAAAATGGCATCAGAATAACAAATAACCACAGACAGTCACATTGGACCTATTCCGAAACAACAGAATACACTTTAAAAAGCCGTAAAAACAATAAAAATCCAGTCATGGTGAAAAAGGAGAGTCTTCCCCGTAATAAAGCCAGTCAATAAAGAGGCTCTCTCATTTAAACATCAAATGCACATTGTTTTGCAACACCTGTTATTCAGCCATAATAGCTTTCTTAACCTGTCAAAGTGTTTAAGCTGAGGAAAAGAAATGGGCCTCCAGCTGTGCGGTTCTGTGGAGAAAGCCTGTGAGAAGCGATATTAGTTTAATGAAATGTGTACAGATTGTAATTGTGGTAATAAGAGGGCAATTCCCGGAGGCGCGCTGGGAAGGCGGGGGAGGGTAGCCAAGCGGAAAGGAGGCGCTTGCAGATTGAAAGGGGCGACTGAGCAAAGGCACACTCCAGAGAAGGAGGGACTAAATAGGGAGCAGCAGGGAAGAAGATGAACCCACCCTGTTAATGTGCTCTCCTCTGCAGATTCTCACACAATCACAATAGAGACAGGTACACTAGAAGGCGTCTTCTCCTACAATAGAAACCCTTGGCAAAATCCACCTTCCATTAGGGAGAAGGAAGGAAGGAAGGAAGGAAGGAACGAACGAACGAACGAACGAACGAACGAAGAAGAAATTGAGAGAAGGATTGAGAGAAGGAGGAAGGAAGGAGAAAGAAAAGGAAAAGGAAAAAGGGGAAAAAAAAGAAAAGAAATCCAGTCTTAGTTTGACATTTTGGATACTTAAAAAAAAGACTTTTATATGTCAGGTAAAAAACAGTGGTTAATCAAAATGGAGTAAGAGAGAGATCCAGGGAAAATCACAAAAAATCACACACACACACACACATACACACACACACAAATCAGCCCCTCCCCCCCCAAAAAAAAATTAACTGAAGTCTGAAACAGGTTTGAGTGGGTTACTTGATTTCAATCAGAAAAAAAAATTCTATCAGATTTTGTCATAAGATCAGAGATTTAGAGTGGAAAGGGACCTTTGAGGCCACCTGCTCCAACTTCCTCATTTTACAGGTAAGGAAACAGAGGTTCAGAGAAGTTAAATGATTTGATTTGTTCAAACATATAGCAAATGGCTAATAATAAATGGCCAAGCCAAGAGTTGAGTAGACATCCTCTGACTTTCAATCTTGTGCTCTTTCCTATGTATCCTTCCTCTGAGAAAATGGAACTATGGTAACTATTCCCAGAGTACTAGGAAGCTTAGGTGGCACAGTAGATGGAGCATTGGGCTGGGAATCAGGAAAACTCATCTTCATGAGTTCAAATCTGGCCTCTGACAGTTACTTGACTGTGTGCCCTTAGGCAAGTCACTTAATCCTGTTTGATTCTGTTCCTCATCTTTAAAATGAGCTGACTAAAGAAATGGCAAATCACTCCACTATCTTCGTCAAGAAAACTCCAAATGGGTGCATGAAAAATTAACTTGATTGAACAAAAACAACCCAGAGTAAAGCACATTGGAGTGCTACTATAACTTTGATAAGCTATAGGAATCAGGGAAGAAGAATTATACTAAATAGCTCAAAATCTGATAATTTATTTTGAGAAGGGTTTTTTATTTGTTTACTAAGTCTTTGGGGGATACTAATTAGGCACACAACAGAAACTGTTGATATAGGACAGACTAAACTATATTATCAAATTTAACTTTATTTCAATCTCTTTGACTAAGGCTTCTAACATATGATGCCATTAAGTCTACAAGACTTGGCACTTGCTTTTTATTTGCATTTTTAAAGTACTGCAGAAAGTCAGATATCTATGCAGTTTATGTCCCTCTGGCTGGGTTATGACTTTTTCACAAGAAGAATATAAGGAAAACCATATTGACCAATATTCACATGATTAATGATTCAACCAAGCATTCCTCCAGATACAGGTGCCATAGTATGCTTTGTGTGATATTAAAAACAAAAAAATCCCCATAAGGTAAGGGAAATATTCTGAATGTTCCTAGGTGTCTTATGAATAAAATATAATAGGCTTGTCATGAATAAATTTCTGTAAAATTCTCTTGAACCTATTAATTAGTTGTTTGAAGAAGAAGATTCTCTAGCAAGCTTTTAATTAATAGAAGGGAATCCCTTGGTATCAAAAACCATTAAGTCCAGTGGATTGAGAGCCAGGCCTAGAGCAGGAAGTCCTGGGTTCAAATCTGACCTCAGAAACTTCCTAGTTGTGTGTCTCTAGGTGAGACATTTAACCCCCAACTTGAAACTCTTCTGCCTTGGAACCAATACACAGTAGTGATTCTAAGATGGAAGGCAAAAGATTAAAAAGTGCCAAACCAACCAACCATTCAGTAGCACCAACTATGGCAGACTAGATTGAATTTACTTGGAGTGGGGTGAAGAGTTGAGGCCTTTAATATGATTTATAGATAGCCTATATCTGAAGCATTTAAGGATAATATGAAGGCAGGGTTGCAACTACAAACGTTGGCCATTGGTGGCCTTGGGTAATTCTTGTTCACTTCATTCATTAATCTGTCTGATCATTGATTCTTTCATCTTTTCCTCTCTCTTTCTTTTGATGTTTTGGCTAGGGCATTAGACTTACAGTGAGGATAAACCCGAGTTCAAATTTTCCTCAGACACTTACTTGCTATGTGGACTAAGCAAGTCACTGAATCCCTTTCATCCTCAGTTTCCTAATTTGTAAAACTGGGACAATACTGGCGTCTATCTCAAAGAATTATTGTGGGAATAAAATAAAATAGCATGAAAAGCATTTTGCAAACCTGAAAATATTATCTAAGTACTGTTATCTTTTCTTCCCTCCCTTTTTTTCTTTCCTCCTTTCTAGCTCTACCTATATAATTTCATAGGTGTAAAAATTTTAAGAACAAGCTCCTTCTGGCAAGTCAAATGGGCAAATGTTTTGCAACTTAGCATCAAGCATTTCATGGAGGGATTGAGGGATTAAGTGACTTATCCAAGATGACACAGTCAGTATATATTAAAGGGATGTATTAAACATTCTTTACTTTGGGTCATAGCTTTCTAACCATTATAATACCTGAAGTAATTTTTAAAATTCTGTTGATTGGGAAAGGCAATTTGTTATCATAATGGCACATATGGATAAATCTGGTAGTTTCCTGCTTTAATTAGTTCTGATTTTTAATCCTTACCTTGTCTTAGAGTTAATGCTAAATATCGGATCCAAAGCAGAATTGTTGAGTGATTGGGGTTAAGTAACTCGCCCAGGATCACACAATGAGGGTGTTTTAGGTCAAATTGAGCCCAGGATCTCCTGTTTCTAGGTCTGGCTCTCTATCCACTGAGACAGCTAGCTGCCCCTTTAATTAATTCTTGGCACCTAGGTATGAAATTTTGTTGTTTCTACCATGAATAAGAAATACATCTCTTAAATTCTTGCCCGTGTCCTAGTTCCATTTCTGAATTGAGACTAGTCAGGATGAGGGCAGACCTGGGGAGGTCACCATGGAGCTAGTCCCTGATATGGGGAATCAGCTGCTGAGGCTCCCCTAGGAATTGGAAACTGCTTCTGCAACTCCAAGAACTTCTCTTTTGGCTTAAATTCCTTACCTACTCTCCTCACGCCATTCTTAGCTGACAAAAGACTGGTTAACTGGTTAACTTTAGTAAAACGTCAGCATGACAGAGACGTAAAACACCATCCAGAAAGTTATTTACTGGCCCCAAATCCCTGAAGTAAGTATACAGTGAAGAATTCTAGAATAGGAACCATTTGATTGGGGATCTTTTCCCAAATCTGACACTGATGTGATCTTGGCTATCTTGACTAAGAACTTTGCCTCTAACTTCTCTAGGTTCATTTCTTCATCTGTTGGAAGAATTAAATGAATAGCTATGAAATCAATTTCAAAAGGACAGACCATTATGGAAATTGTAAGGTACTGTCATTGTTAAAATTAGCTTGGCATAGTGGGAAAAGAGCCACGCTGGGTTCAAGGCCCTCCCTTTCCCCATCTGTACTGTTTCAGTGTGCTTGAGTAAGTAACTTACTCCACCATGCTCTAAGCTTTCTAAGACTACAACTTACAGAGAAAATGGCAACCTGCCATATGTGGTAAGGTGTTACCCCATGCCAATGAAATAATTGCTCTATCTTTGACTTCTCATTCTCTCTACCCTATATATCTCCTTAACTTTTTTTAGAATATTAAAATATTTATTGTAGAAACATTTATAAGTTTTTAGCCTTTATTTAGCAAGAAGATTTTCTTTCACCTAAAATGAAATCAGGTACTATATAGAGATTAGTTAGTTATTTTTCTTTTGAAAAAGATGTCCTTCAAAAAATGAAAATCAGGGAGGTTTACAGATGGGTCCATCCATCCACACACCCATTCCACCCATCCATCCATATATATTGTATATGCATATGTGTGCATATATTCACACATATCTAATCATTTACCAAATCTTGCCCTTTCTATCCCCACATTCCCTTGAATCCATCCCCTTCTCTCTTCTCATATAGCCATGATCCTAAATTTAGGTCCTCATTTGATCTTACCTATTGCAATTGCCTCCTGATTGGTCTCTCTGCAGTCAAGACTCTCTGCCCTCTAACATATCCTCCACATACCTGCCAAACAATTCTCCCAAGGCACCATTTTTATTATGACATTCCTCTACTCAGTAAACTCTTTTGATTCTTATTACCTCTAAAACACATTATAAACTCTTCCACTTGGTTTCTGCAGCCTTTGACTACATGGTCCCTTTCTACCTTTCCAGTTTTCTTATACTTTCTTCCTTGTCCACATACATTGTAGCTCAACTACATTTTAGCCTTCTCCCTGTTCCTTGCACTTAGCTCTCCAGCTTCTATCTCCATGCTTTGACCACTAGCCATTTCTCTTCCCTGGAATGCTTTCCCTAGTAAGCTCTACCTAATAGAATCTCTCTGCAAAATTCAATTAAAGAGTAACTTTCTACATTAAGCCTTCCTGATTCTCCAACTTGCTCTCTCTCCCTCTCTTTCACTACCTCTCCCTCTCCCTGTCTTTTCTCTTTCCCTCCCTCCCCCTCTCTCTATTCTCTCTTTCTCTTTTCTCTCTCTCCCACTTACTTTGTATTTCATATATGTGCATATATTTAAAATGTTATTCTACATATATTCTACATACATAGATATACATAAATACAAATATATATGCTCATGTGCATGCAGATGCATGTCTATGCACATATGAGGGTATGTGTATATGTAAATAAGTATGCATATATGTGTGTATTTTTCCCTCTCGATGGAATGTGAGTTCCTTCAGAAAAGATTGCTTCATTTCTTTTTTATACCTATAATCTAGATTCTAGAATAATGTCTGACACTTCATAATACTTCATAAATGCTGTTTAATTGACTGACAAATCACAGGTCCAATACAAAATGATGATCATTTGTTATGATAATGGTGGCAATTATTACACCATTTAAAATCATGATTTCTCTAAATTTAAGAGATATCCAAGTTTAATTTGTTTTGCATTGGTTTCCTGAATGTACATTCCTGATTATAAAGCCAGTAACACAAAATTAGTGCCTATAATTAACCCAGGCAATTCAGAAAACATAAATAACAAGTTTCTGATATTGAAACCAGAAGCACAATCAGTAGAGAATAGCACCTACCCTCAAATAACCAGTTTTGGTTCATTTACATTCTCTCTGAACTTTGTAGAGGAGAAAGTCTGGACCAAATTTAATTTGAGGAGCATAGCTCCAAGGCCTTTTCATCTCCAATCTGTGTCCTCTTTAATGATGGTTTGAGTGTAGTTTCTGACGTTACCCAGCTGAGGCCTCATATTGTGAGATGATACCATCTCCTTTCATCATCTATATCCTGCTCTGATCCATGATGTCATGGAAGGCAACATGACTGATAGAGTCTGACATGCCATGTCCCAGTGCTAGATACACCAGCTGGGAGACCAGCTAAGCAACAAGCACGAGCAAAGGGCAGAGCTGAGGAGGAAAATGGTTTATTTTCATAATCATTTTTCAAAAAAATATTTACAAGCATATATACAACACCACTTCCAGGACTACCTGGATATTATATACTATTTTTGTCCAGAATTAAATTAATGGACTCTTTTGATACGTTCAAGATAACCAGAGGTCTTTTCTTTAAAATTAGCCTTCAACTCTCTACATAAAATATTAGTCACAAAAATTATAACCTTCCCCTTCAAATACCTTGAAGTTAAAAGAAAAAAAAACAGAATGTATAACTTAGACTGTCTCTTGGAGGTGGGGAGTTGAGCCAATATTCATGTGCTCATTTGAGTATCAAGTCAATCCTTGGAGATAGGTGATATTATTATTCCTATTTTACAAATAAGAAATTGAGGCTGAAAAAGTGCCTTGACTAGGGCACACCTAAAGGATCTTAGGCAATATATGAATTCAGATCTTCCAGATTCCAATTCCAGCTCTCCAACCATGTCACCAAGTTACTTCTGACTATAATGTTCTTGAGATCAGAGACTATTTCATTTATCTCTTTGCACCCTCAAGGCTTAGCATATCGAAGGAACTTATGTTCCCAACAGTTTAAAGAGACTCTGATTTCAATGTGGGCTCCTTTGCAAACAAGTTTTGTGACATTTGATAAATCACTTAACCTCATCTAGCCTCGGTTTCCAAATTTTTCAAGAGTGACTCGTACTTTTCATGTCTCCCTCATGAAGCTGTTTTATTAAAAACACTTCAAAAATTTTAAAATCCTATTGAAATGTGAGCTACTGACATTCAGTTTCTCAAGTGCTACATGAATGTGAATTATCAATGTTGTTAATATAAATAAACACACAACATTAGCAGTAGCACTTAGCTAGGTGAGATGAATATAGAAGGGAAACAGGTGCTTTGCCTTGTGGGACCATGAAGTAACTGGATGTGTTCTTAGGTCCTATGGAAGCTATGCAAATTCAGATATGGAGAAGGCCATTTTCACTTCATCCTTGTTAGAATTTAAACTCAACCCTCCATCTCCAAGAGAAATACTAATAGGATGGAATTGAATCAGAAAAGAATAATAGAAGCAGGCTTGATTTTTTTTAATTCTTCCACTACCTTATTTAGTCTATAAATAGCTACATAAAATCAGAAATATAAATGTCAGCACCTTCTTGATTTTGCTATGATTTACAACAGGTGAAAAGAATGTTAACTGTGTCATCATTGTGTGTGTGTGTGTGTGTGTGTGTGTGTGTGTGTGTGGAAACCTTTACCTTCTGTCTTAGAATCAATATTGTATACTGGTTCCAAAGCAGAAGAGGGCTAGGCAACAGGGTTAAGTGACTTGTTCAGAAAGACACAATTAGGAAATGTCTGAAGCCAGATTTGAACCACCTAGCTGAGCTTTATGTTTTTGAGCTTAATTTCCAATTTACAGAAAGGGTTTTATTCATTTTAAATGAAATAAAAAGTATCAGTGAAGAGATAGAAAGGATGAGTGGAGGGAAAGCTGAGTGTCTCTAACCCATCCCCTGTGAGGTCAAACCCAAATGAGCCCATCATTTAGCCTATTTAAGATGATCCCTTTCTAAGTCCCAAATAAAATACTAATTAGTGAGCACTCCATAAATCATTCACACTTTGCCAGAGAACTTTGTGAAACATCACTTTGGCTTTTCTACATTTTTTAAAAGTTAGAACAATCAGAATATGTATTCTTAGTCCTTCAGTCTCAGCAGACATATGAAGTAAGAATGTAAGCCTTCTATCTGACATATATTAAACTCAAAATACCTTTAAAAAACTAGGGTCTTTGCTTTTCCCTTTTTAACTCCCAGAGGGGTCAGAGGCCAGGGGTAGTTTTATAAGGGCAATCAGAGCTTGAGCTTTGAAACTGGTGCAAGTTATAGCTTTCGAGAGAAAAATCAGCCTGAGCCAGACTTCTGCATAATTTCTAGCCATTCTTTCCTCCCACCTGACCAGAAACAAAGTCAGAACAGATATTTTATATTTGTTTTTTTTTTTCCTTTAGATTGGACTAAGTTACCTTATTGTCAGTTTCAAGGTTTAAAAAATACAGGATCACAAGTGTGTTCTTTAACCTCTCTGATAGATATATCCCTCTTAGCCACCACAGAGAATCTGTATGCAGTGTTGATCAGAGCCTCACTGGAGAGTTTGGCTGGTTTGGTTGATACTGCCACCTATTGAGTGAGAGATCCATCAGGACACGGCGTATATCATCATGTCAGGAAGCTACCAGACAGTGATGTGTCAATACCTCTGAGGACAGTCCATACAACCAAAAATATAGCAGCTTCATCTAAGCATACTCCAAGCTCATACATCAAAACATAAAAAATTAGGAGAGAAAATCTCTCAGATACAGGTAAGCATTCATTCTGTCTCTTCCTTAGGCTATCTTCAGTGTAAGGAAGGACATAGACTGATCTGTTATAGTAGTTTTCAGTGAATCCCCTCTTACAAGCTTGTTACTTTGACTATCTATCTATCTGTCTGTCTGTCTATCTATCTTTCTGTTTTTCTATCTATCTTATCTCTTTCTTTCCATCTTTATTTTGTATTAGTGCTAATATCATACAGCCTACAATTTTCCATGATCCTTCACCAGAGAAGAGAGTATATGAATATAAAGTAACATATGCCCATCTTTATGCTTCTGAGCAAGAAAGAAAGCACTTTTCAATATAATTCCTGAAATTTTTCATAGAATTATATAGTTGGGAAGGGCAGTTAGGTGGTACAGTGAATGGAATGCAAGTCAGGAAAATTTATCTCAATGAATTAAAATCTAGCCTTGGGTGCTTATTAGCTGTGGCAAAGTTATCCTGGGCAAGTCATTTAACTCTGCCTCAGTTCCTCATCTGAAAATAAGCTGGAAAAGGAAATGACAAACCACTCTAGTTTCTTTTCCCAGAAGAAAAAATCCAAATGGGTTCACAAAGAGTCAGAGAAGACTGAAATAATGAAAAAACAACAAAAAGAGTTATAAAGGACCTTAAAGGTCATTGAGTCAAAACCTCATGTTTTAAAAAAGAAATTGTGAACCAGAGAAGGTTGTGACTTGCAGCAAGCATGTGCGCAAATACAGAAACACACATATATACACAGAGACATAGTAAATATATGAAATAGAATTCAAACCCAGATTTTCTTTCCCGATTCAAAGTCATCTGTTCTATCCATTATGCCACTTTTGCTGGCCTAATAAATTTTGGTACATACAAATACAAATCTAAGGAAGGTCAGAGTAGGCATACATTCCTCCTATTCGAATTGCCTTCTCTAATTAATTGTGTATGTATTGTGTTCTTCAGTTGAAGGTAAGGGCAGAAATGGCATTTTTTTCTTTTCATACCCAGAACCAAATATATACTTTGCATATTGTAGGTAACTAGTAAGTGTTTATTGAATTAAATAAGGGAAAAATTAAAATTGCATATTCTTAACTTCTATTGAGAGTATGAAGAATTGAAATTCCCAATTCAACAGTTATTGGGAGCTCCTGGAAGACAGCACTGTTTTTTTCACATTTTTTGGATCCAAAGTGCTTAGCACAGTGCTTTACATTTAGTAATGCTCAGTAAATGGTTATTTACTCATGACTAGATGGAAGATGATGGCTTAGTAGCAACAAAAGCTAAAACCGTTCTCACAATCCTTACAAACCAATCCTTTAAAAGTACCTTAAAAGGAAAGGAGTCAAAAACCAAAAGCAACATGTACTGATGGGGTCTTCCACTGAACACAACTTAAAAGGTAGGCAGAGAGAGAGTTGATTTTCATGGGATAAGAGGGAATTGGAAGCAAAATTGTATACAGATGAGTGCTGGACAACTACCTCTCCTCCTATTTCACCAGGTTCCAAAACTGGCCAAAAGGATCCTGGAATCTGTGCATAAGCCAAAGGGATCCCGGGACCTGGGCTACGCCAACAACAGAGCACCTCAGACCCACCCCTTGAAGTCTCAGGCCCTGCCACCAGCACACAGTGAGGCCCAAAAATCCATAGCACTGGGCCCTTTCAAGACTGCACTGCTATAGTGAAAACCTAGCCCCAGGGCAAAATAGCTCACAGGGACAAGACATGCAAGTCAGCAACAGAGGAGACAGAATCATTAGGTATCAGAATTCCTGCTCCACAAACAAAAAAAAAAAGACTGGGAAATGAGCAAAGAGCAATAGAAACTCCTCACCCTAGAAAATTTCTATGGAGATAAATAGCAAAGCACACAGTCAACAGAAAATGATGAGATCCAAGCAACCACATGCAAAACTTCAAAGAAAAATAGAAATTGTTCTCAACCACTGGAAGAATTCAAAAAAGGAATTAAAAAATCAACTAAGACATGGTCAAATAAAAATGGGGGAAAGCAATGAAAGTAATGCAAAAAAATAGCTTAAAAAGCAAATTTGGTCAAATTTGGTTCCAAAATTGGAAAAAAGAGGCACAAAAATCCATTGAAGTAAAGAGTTCTGGGAAAAGTAGAATGGATTAAATGGAAAACGAGGATCAGAAGATCATAGAAGAAATTCAGTCTTGAAAAAATAGAATCGGGCAAATAGAAACTAATGACTTGACAAGACATCAAGAAATAAAACAAAAATCAAAAGAATGGGGACTTCCGGTTAGGATGGCAGCAGTGTAAGGAGCAGCTGCTCGATCTCTCCTGACCGAAGCATACAGAACTCTTCAAGGGGACATAAAAACGAGTCCAGAGGAACGAAGGAACCCCACAACAGGGCGCAGCATTGAAGGTACGCAGAATCGGGACATTTCCACGCTATAAAGGGGTGAAACAGCTCTCACTAAAACGCGAGAGGAAGAAGCCCCTCTCCCACCCCCCACACCACACACCTCTCACAACGCCAACTCACAAGTGTGAAAAAAGGACTGGGGCAACCTGATAATCACTGGCAGCCCTGGGGCTTGTACCTGCGTGCAGCAAGAGTAGGGACCCCAGGTGGCTGGGGCCACACACGGACTTTCCCCAAGCATCCACGTGGGTGAAGGCACCGCCTCCAGCCAGGACAAAGGCCTCTTAAACACTGCCTTTCCCAAGCACTGAAGGCATTGCCTCAGGTCCAGCCCACAGACTTTCACTACCTTCTGCAGGGGTGAAGGCAGTGCCCTAAGAGCATCTGCTCAGGCAAAGGCAGTGCCCTAGGCTTGAATAACTATCTCCAGCCCAGGCTTGGACCTCCAGTGAGGACCCAGTGCAGACCGGAGCTCAGCAGTGGAAGCAGCCCCAAAGACTACTGAAGGAACCTCAGGCAGAGGGGCAGACCGGGAACTACCAGGAGGCCTGACCCCGAGGACAAGGAGACCCAAGCCCCCCAGAGCTTGCAAGGCACAGGCAGACCCTGAGTGCAAAGACAAAGCTGATAAGGGGCGGGGCCAACAATGGCCAGCAATAAAGAAGCCCAGAAGAAAAAGACTGTCAAGAGAAACTCTGGAACACTCAACAACTTCTACACAGAGAAAATCCAGACAACAGAGGAGGGAAAACAAAAAACCAAACCTCACCCAAAAAATGAAAGCTGGTCACAAGCTATGGAAGAGTTTAAAAATGAAATGCTGAGGAAGATGGAAGAAATCTGGCAAGAAAATAACAGTTTAATAGGCAGAATTTTGCAATTGGAAAGTGAGACAAGTCAACTGAAGACCAAAAATGACCAGATTGAAAAGGAAAACCAAAAAATTATAGCCGAAAACCAAAACATTAAAGCCGAAAACCAAAACATTAAAGCCGAAAACCAGTCCTTAAAGGCTAGAATGGAACGTTTAGAAACCAATGATCTCTCAAGACAACAAGAAGAAATAAAACGAAGTCAAAAGACTGATAAAATAGAAGGAAACATGAAATATCTCAATGAGAGAGTGACAGACCAAGAAAACCGGTCTAGAAGAGACAACTTGAGAATCATTGGTCTTCCAGAAAAGGCAGAAATTAAAAGAAACTTGGACTCCATACTTAAAGAAATTATTCAGCAAAATTTCCCTGAAGTTCTACAACAAGAGGACAATATAGACATTGAAAGGATCCATAGAACACCCTCTACACTGGACCCAGAAAAGTCAACACCCAGAAATATAATAGCGAAATTGAAGAGCTTCCAAGCAAAAGAAAAAATCTTACAAGAAGCCAGAAAGAGACAATTCAAATATCAAGGAGTACCAGTCAGGATCACATAGGATCTGGCAGCCTCAATGCTAAAAGACCACCAGGCTTGGAATACAATATTCAGAAAGGCAAGAGAGCTGAGCCTTCAGCCACGAATCAACTACCCAGCGAAACTAACCATATACTTTCTGGGGAAAGTATGGGCATTCAACAAAATTGAAGAATTCCAAGTTTTTGCACAAAAGAGACCGGGACTAAATGGAAAGTTTGACACTCAACCACAAATATCAAGAAAAAGATGAAAAGGTAAATAAGAAACAGAGGGAAAAGAAAGAAAACTCAAAGTCTTTTAAGCTTGACTCTTTAAGTGCATAAATAAGATCTAATTATCTGTATTACTAGGTGGAGAAATGCTATGTATAATTTTCTGTAGTGACCTCTATACACTATTATAATATTCACTATTATAGCAACCAGAAGAATAATTCATAGGGAATAGTAGGGGACACCAAGAAAAATCCGAGTAAATAGAAAAATAAGATATTCTATTACACACAAAGAGGGCATGGGAAGGGGAGGGGATGATAATATCATAAGAAGGAGAGGAAGAGAGCATAATCAAACCTTACTCTCAGTGTAATCAAACCTGAGAAGGAAGAGTAGCTTTATTATCCATCCGGATAAAAAACTCTATCTAACCCTACTGAGAAAGTCAGAAGGGATAAACCAAAGGGAGAAGGGGAGTGGGGAGGCCAAAAAAGGGAGGAGAGAAGAAGGGGGAGGGAAATCATTTGGTCTTTAAAAAAACAAAAAGAGGGGAATAACAAGGGAGGGGGCAGAAAGGGAAGTCAATCAAGGGAGGGGATAAGGGATACCAGCTCAAAGCAAACAACTGGTGTAAAAGAAAATAGTGCAATAAGAAGGAGTGGGTCTAGGGGAGGATACAAAAAATGTCAGTGAATACACAACTAACAATTGTAACTCTGAATGTGAACGGAATGAACTCACTCATAAAATGGAAGAAAATAGCAGAGTGGATCAGAAACCAAAATCCTAAAATAGGTTGTCTACAAGAAACACATATGAGGCGGGTAGACACACACAAGTTAAAGGTTAAGGGTATGAGCAAAATCTTTTGGGCATCAAATGAGAAAAA
>NC_058135.1:26892514-26938646 GCF_016433145.1 Gracilinanus agilis
GCGGGGGGGGGGTTGAAGGGGAAAGGTGGAGCATGAATCATGTAACCATGTCAAAAATGAATATTAATAAATGTTAAAAAAAATCAAGGAGTGTAAAAGAGGATTACACTGAAAGAAAGAAAAGGGGAAAGAGAGGTAGAATGGGGGTAAATTATCTCACTTAAAGATATACAAAAATCTATTACATTAGAGGGAAGGGTGAAGGTAGTTGAAAAGCTTATTCTCATCAGAATTTGTTCAGTGAGGGAATAACAACCATAATCATTTTAATATAGAAACTTATCTTACTTATCTTACAAAAAAGAAGGAAGTGAAAAAGAAAAGGAAGAGATGTAATAGAAGGAAGGGTAAAGTGGAGGTGGGGGGTTAAAAAAATACTTGGGAAGAGGGACAGAATGAAAGGAGAAAGAGTAAGATAAAAAGGGGGAAATAAGATATATGGGAATACATATTTAGTGATCATCACTGTGAATGTGAATGGGATGAACTCACCAAAAAAAAAGTAAGTGAATAGTAGATTGGAATAAAAAATACAATCCTATGATACTTTGTTTACAAGAAATACATTTTAATCAGGAAGATACAGAGAGTAAAGGTAAGGGACTAAAGTAGAATTTATTATACTTGAGCTGAAGTAAAAAAAAGCTGAGATGGCAGCCACAATCTTAGACAAAGCTAAAGCAAAAATAAATCTAATTAAAATTAAATGAGATAAGGAAAGAAATTGTATCTTGATAAAAGGTACCAGACAATTAAGTAATATCAAAGCTAAACATATACACCCAATGGTATAGCTCTAAATGTTTAAAGAAGAAATTAAATGAACTACAGGAGGAAATAGATAGAAAAACTACTCTAGTGAGAGACTTCAATTTTCCACTCTTAGAACTAAAGTTAAAGAGGTGAATGGAAGTATATAAAAGTTAGATTTACTAGATCCACAGAGAAAACTGAATAGAAATAGGAAGGAATAAACCTTCTTCTCAACAGTAAATGGCACCTATACAAAAATCAAACATATATTAAGGCATAAAATCATCACAACCAAATATAGAAAAGCAAAAATAACAAATGCATCCTTTTTCAATCATAATGCAATAAAAATTATAATCAATTAGGGTCCATGAAAAGACAAGTTTAAAATTAATTAGAAATTAATTCTTAGAAGGGGTTGAGTCAAAGTACAAATAATAGAAATAATCAATAATTTCATTAAAGAGAAATATGAGGAAACAAAATATGAAAATTTATGGAATGTAGCTAAAGAAACATTTAGGTCAAAATTTATATCTCTAAATACTTACATAAATAAAATAGAGAAAAAGCAGATCAATGCATACATCTAAAAAAACTAGAAAAAGAACAAATTTTAAAATCCAAATTAAAGACCAAATTGGAAATCCTAAAAGTCAAAGGAGAAAGGAATAAAATTGACAGTAAGGAAATGATTAAACTAATAATTGAGACCAGAACTCGATTTTATGAAAAAACAAATAAAATGGATAATTTGATTTTAAAAAGGAAAGAAGAAAATCAGATCAAAAATAAAAAGGGTGATTTTACCACCAATGAAGAGGAAATTAGAATGATCATTAGAAGATATTTTGTCCAATTATATGTCAATAAATATCATAATCTAAGCAAAATAGGTGAATATTTACAAAAAATATAAAATAGTAGAATAACAAAGGAAGAAATAGAATGCTTAAATAATCCTGTCTCAGAAAAAGAAATTGAACAAGCCATCAATAAACTCCCTAAAAAGAAAATTCCCAGGGTCACATGGATTAACAAGTGAATTCTATCAAACCTTTAAAGAACAATTACTCCCAATACAATATAAACAATTTGAGGAAATAGGCAAAGAAGGAATCCTATAAGATTCCTTTTATGACACAAATATGGTGCTGATACCTAAGTGAAAGAGAGAAAAAAACAGAGAAAGAAAATTATAAACCAATTTCCTTAATGAATGCAACAATTTTAAATAAAATACTAGCAAGGAGACCATAGCAATATTATTACAAAGATCGATCACTATTACTAGGTGGTATTTATAAAAGGAATGCAGAGCTGATTTAATATTAGGAAAACTATCAGCCTAATTAACCATATCACTAACAAAACCAACAGAAATTATATGATTATCTCAACAGATGCAGAAAAATCTTTGAAAAAATATAATATCTATTCCTATTAAAAACATCACAAAGCCTAGGGATAAATTGGCATTTCCTTAAAATGACATGTAGTGTCATCTAAAACCATCAGTAAGTATCATCTGCAATAGGAACAAGCTAGAATCCTTTCCAGTAAGATCAGGGGTGAAGCAAGGATACCCATTATCACCACTATTACTTCATATTGTAATAGAAAGGCTAACTTTAGCAATGAGAAGAAAAACTAACTAAATGAGGGGAAGGAATAAGAGAAGCTACCTAAAGCATTTTTCCCTGAGATTGAATATAATCACATTTGAAATATGTTATGAGTAAGATTAGATTAGCTGGTTATTAGGTATTGATTATATATTGATTAGGAAGTACCTAGCAGGAAGGAGCTGGAGCTGTAAACTACTGTAAACTTGAACCAACCTGAAAGTTGCTCTCTTGCAACTGTTGTATGTGACGTAACTTGGAGACGAGATTTACGACCTTCTTATCGATACCAGAGTGAGTAAATCAGTTTTGCAAAGCTTTCCTGTGAATTGTAGAGCTGTTGGAATAATGGATGTGGTTGGTGCGACGGGAGTGACTCAGAAAGTAGCTAAATTGCAACCAAAAATGGTGACCCTAGGACCACTTTCGGTGGAACATGCATTTTTGTGTGTTCCAGAGTGTCCTATGAATCTTTTGGGAAGAGATCTATTGTGTAAATTAAGAGCTACAATCCAATGTACTGAATCTGGTGATATTTCTTTGCATCTCCCAGAGGAATCTTTGAAGGCTTTTCTGTTGCTTTTCTTAGATTCTAGCAGTACAGAGGATGATTTAGGTACTATCTATCCAATACCTGAGGATATACCTAAGGATTCGTGGTCAAAATCATCAACAGATATTGGGTTGCTAAAATCAGCTATTCTGGTCAGGGTGAGGACAAAGGAAGGACCAGTTCCTTGTGTGCCTCAGTATCCCTTGACTACGGAGGCAATAGAGGGTATTCGTCCGATTATTGAGTCCCTAATCCAAAAGGGGATAATAATACCATGCTTTTCTGAGTACAATACACCAATTTTGCCTATAAAGAAGCCAAAACCAGATGAAAATGGCCAACTTGTTTACTGATTTATTCAAGATCTAAGAGCGGTAAATGATCATGTCATCAAGACACATCCAAATGTCCCTAGTCCAGCTGCTATAATTTCTTCCATTCCAAGTCAGGCTAGATATTTCACCATGGTAGATTTATGTTCTGCGTTTTTCTCGATATCAATTCACGAGGATTCTCAAAAGATCTTTGCTTTAACTTGGGAAAAGACACAATGGACCTGGACTCGTCTTCCACAGGGGTATACCGAGTCACCATCTCAGTTCTCTCAAATTCTAAATTGAGATCTGCAAACTATTAAATTTAAAGAGAGTAAATTGGTGCATTTTGTGGATGATATTCTTTTGGAATCCCCAAATGCAAAGGTGTGTCTTAGGGACAGCAAGATTCTTTTGATTGAATTGTATAAACAAGGACATAAAATCTCAAAAGTAATATTACAATTCGTTTTACCCAGGGTGCAGTATCTCAGATTCGTGTTATCAGAGGGTTCCAGAAATATTACACAAAAGAGAATAGCTGACATACAGAAACTGAGTGCACCTAAAACTAAAAAACAACTTAGAGCTATTCTTGGAACTACTGGTTTCTGTAGATTCCTGGATATAGTGGAATAACTAAATGTTTAACAGATCTGACCAGGAATACAGAACCAGAACCTCTGAAACTAAAGGCTGAACATTGATTAGCATTAGGTAAGCTAAAAGAAGCCATTCTATCTGCACCTGCGTTAGGAATCCCAGACTATGAGAAACCTTTTCAGTTGTTTGTCAATGAAAGGAAGGGTATAGCTTCTGGTGTGTTGACACAGACTCTTGGACAAAGTTATTGTCCAATTGGGTATTACAGCTGTCAATTAGATCCAATAGCTGCGGGAACAGTACCCTGTCTAAGGAGGGTAGCAGCAGCAACTGTGTTAGTCCAGAAGTCAGCTGATCTAGTTTTGGGATGTCCTTTGACTGTCTATTGTTCACATCAGATAGAAGCACCAATGAGGAAGTTTCATACTCAAGCATATTCAGACCAACGAATTGCTAAGTATGAAGTTATTCTCTTAGGTAGTGAGAACATCAAGTTGAAGAGATGTAGCATACTTAATCTAGCTACTCTTCTTCCTGATTTGCCTAAGAACAGTGAGCCATTGCATGAATGTGTTGAGGTAGTAGATCTTGTGGATATGTCTAGAATGGATTTAAAAGATACTCCACTCGAAAATCCAGACTGGGTATTATTCACGGATGGATCATCATATTTATGTAATGGAATTAGATGTACTGGTGCTGCAGTTGTCACAGAATTTGAGACACTGTGGTATGGCTCATTACCTAGTAATCCTAGTGCTCAAGGTGCTGAATTGGTGGCATTGAAGCAAGCCTGTCTTCTAGCTGAAGGTAAACGTGTGAATATTTACACAGACTCTCAATACGCATTTTCTGTTTACCATGCAACAGGAACAATCTGGAAACAATGAGGTTTTATTACTGCATCAGGAAGACCAATAGCTCATGTAGGATTAATAACTGAGTTGTTGGAAGCAATCCAGAAGCCAAAACAGCTGGCAGTAATTCATTGTCGGAGTCATACTTGTGGTAGAGATTCAGTCTCTAAAGGAAATCACAGAGCTGATATCACTGCGAAGTATGCAGCCCAGAATGCTCCATTTATGTAATGAATTTAACATCTATTGATTCTGATGATCTAGAGAAAGCTTATGTAGACTCAGATATCCAGAAATGGAAGGATAAATTTGGAGCTAGGAAAGTACATGGGATATGGATTACTGATACAGGAAGACCATTGTTACCAAAAGATTTGTATACCTATTTGTGTCAAGCCATACACACAAAAGGTCATTTTGGTACACAAGCGGTTGTGGATTCCATCAGGAGACAATGGGTTGCTCCTGGAATAAGTACTGTTGCGAATAAGGTCTGTAATAGCTGTCCAGTCTGACAAAAGTTCAATCAAAGTGCATTCAGAAAGAAAGGTTTGGGTGGTAGGCCTTTAGCATACTGTCCATTTGAGAGTTTACAGATTGACTATATCTGTATGCCTAAAGCTGGAAGATACAAGTATTGTCTTGTGATAGTTGATAGACTAACTAAATGGCCTGAAGCTTTTCCATCAAATACTAATACAGCTAGTTTTGTGGTGAAAGTGTTGCTTAAGGAAATTGTTCCTAGATTTGGTGTACCTTTAACCATAGATTCAGATAAGAGATCTCATTTCACTCAGGATATCCTTAGAAGAGTCTATGAGAATCTAGGAATAACACCTAAATATCATGTTCCTTACCATCCTCAAAGTTGAGGTCAGGTGGAGCATATGAATAGGGAACTCAAGACTATGGTTGGGAAACTCTGTGCTGAAACTCATCTTAAATGGCTAGAGATTCTTCCCATAGCTTTGTTTTACCTACGTATGAGACCAAGAGTGGATCTACATATATCATCACATGAGATGCTCTTTGGACATGCTCCACTACAGGTAAAAACTTGTAAGGCTGTTTATGCATCACTCTTAGGAGGTGATTGCCAAATTGCTTCATATTTAAGTGCTTTACAGCAGAGGCTAAGAGAATTACAAGATATGGGAGTATTAATTCAATCTGGTCCATTGGATTATTCTCTTCATAATTTTCAACCAGGTGATATGGTCTATGTGAAAAATTTTGCCAAAACATTGGCAACAGAACAAAATTGGGTAGGTCCTTATACAATTGTATTAGTTTCACCATCTTCTGTAAAAGTTTTAGGTAGAGATTCGTGGTATCATTGTTCTCACATTAAATTAACACATGGAATAGATAATGAAAATGTAGAGAATGTTAATAATGATGCAGAAGAAGAAGAGATTGTATAATTTGAGATCTTCAGTCAATTAGAGTCTGCAGTCAGAAAGTTCAGTAAGGAGAGGACCATTCCAGCAGAAGAGGATGTTCGGATGGAAGAGGACATGGATGAAGAGGATTCAGGATTCAGGATTTATGAACTTTGTATTAAGACTGATGAACTTATGAATTGAACTGATAAAACTTCAGTTTCAAGGATTTTCTTAAAGAAGAGGATTAATCATGGACAATTTGGATTAAATGGTTTGGAAGTATTTTGGGTAACGTATATAGTGTTATAATTATGTGAGGTCTCTTGATCTATTTGAGATGGTAAATTGATGTACAGAGAGAAATGATAGCCCTTCTCCCTTATAACAGTTGCCCAGGCAGGATCCTTCAGGTCTAAGAGGTTTATCCCTTCAGGACCCACCTGGGGTTAATTGATAAGTTGATTTGGGCTCTTTAGATAGGATAACGCCTTGTATTCTGACTGCGATTTCTCCCTTCCCAAAACAAGCTTTGAAACTGCTTTAGGAAGGTACTTTAAACTTTATATTAAACATGTAGGATAAGGGTAAAGGACTGTGGTATAGGAGACCCTATTCTAATGGTTACTAATGAAATCTCAACTGCTGGCAGATGAAGAATCAAGGTAGCTTCCCTCTGGTTCAGCCTGGCCAGGACTAAACCAGAGTAGGTAAACTGCTGGGATATCATGTTGCAACACAATATAGCAAAGAAACAACATAACAAATCAGATACATAAGACACAAACATGTTAGGATACATCGTGTTCCTTATGGAATGAGACAATGTATAATACTTACAAAATTAGATAGGATAAGTAAGTACTAACAAAGGATAGTTAGTTACTAACAAAGATTAGCTAGTTATTTTGATAGATGTAGCTAGACTAATACACTAATATCTTAGGGTTAGTTTAGAATAGTTTAGTGGAATAGATATGGTATTAGATTAGGTTGGAGGATAAGATAAGGTACTAATGTACATTACAGTGCAGATACAACAGACATAACAAAGTTGCATTACATGAAGACATATAACATATTACAGATCACATATCACAAATAATGTAAATAGTTGTGTAAATAATATGTGTATATTGTAAATTATATTATAGTGTAAGTATTGTGTATATATGTAAAGGGTATACATATGTATATTCGATATGTAATTATTATGTGTACATACGTGTATATGTGTATATCATACATGCATATATTATGTAATATTGTATGTATCATATGTATGTATGTGTATAAATGTAAATTCTGTGAATACTTTGATATAATTGAGTTGCAAACATTCAAATGTAATTTGCATAAGAGAGTTTACTGTTTTGTTTTAATTTTGATGTAAAGACTTATGCAATGTTGTGTTAAAATGTATTTTCCAAAATAGTTTGCATTTATTAGTTGGTAGGATATTTCTGTATTAGAATAGGAGTTATGTTTGACGTTTGTTTTGACTTTTGTGTTGATATTCATATTTGCTGTTGATTTTGTTGATTTTGTTGGAAATTTTGCATTGTTACTTGTTGTTTTATGCTTTGAACTATGTAACTGTTCAATGTATTTATCTTTTTGCCTTTCCTTGTTGAAATCCCTAGTGTAGGGTAGAGTAGGATAGTGTAAGATAGAATAGAGTTAGTGTAGGTTGTTTGTTATTTTGCGTTAGAATTTTAGTTTAGTTTGTAGTACACAAATACCAAAATTTTGGTAATTTTGGCTTTGTGCAAAGGGGGGAAACTGTTATGAGTAAGATTAGATTAGCTGGTTATTAGGTATTGATTATATATTGATTAGGAAGTACCTAGCAGGAAGGAGCTGGAGCTGGGAATTCCAGGTTGGAATGAAGGAGGAGGAAGTCTGTCTGTGCCCTGTGAGTGTGGACTCCATTAGTGGTGGGCAAAACTGTTGCCAGCCTGGGAGACCTCAGAGCAAAGGACACCCTGTTCCTGATTTCCCCTGGGATCCTGTGTGGTGTGGCATCTAGCAAAAGGACAAGATCTACAGAGCCAAGAGAAGAGGACAGTGCTTCAAGCAAAACCCTTACTACTTGGTTCCTGAGACAACTTTAGCTCCTGGCATCCAGAGATCATCAGTGAATTGCAGTGAGAATCCCAAAGCCACTAAGCCCCAGCTGTACTCAAGCCTGGCAGGTTCCAGGTTTGAGGCAGAAACCCAGAGACTCCATTTATAGCTCCTTGGTCCCTGTTAGTTTAGATCACTTAGATAAGAGTAGAATAAGTCCTCCCATTGCCCTGTGGTTTTATCCCTTTGATTTTAAGTATAGAAATCCTTTCTCACCTTTTAGTCTAACATAATTAAAGCTGTTAAGTCCCTTTTACCTTGTTAGCCTGTTACTATACTCTGGTCTAGTGGAAGCTGGGTGACAGTTAAGATCAACTGCCATTCCTGTGGAGATCCAGTAAAACTCTGGTCTCTTCACCCTGGTCCAGTCTCTCATAAATTCTAGAGTGTGTTCCCACAAACCACTTAGTTTATTGTAATAACCCTGGTGACCCCATTACCTTACTTATATTTTCCTACAAATGAGAATAATGAAAAAATAAAGAATTCAGAATTGAGAC
Source organism: Gracilinanus agilis (assembly GCF_016433145.1). Taxonomy (NCBI): domain Eukaryota; kingdom Metazoa; phylum Chordata; class Mammalia; order Didelphimorphia; family Didelphidae; genus Gracilinanus; species Gracilinanus agilis. The sequence continues at coordinate 26,901,229 of NC_058135.1, forward strand.
TGAATGTTGCAAAATTATAAAGAACACAGTTGGGAGCAGGTAGGTGACTCAGTGAAGACAGACAGGTGTAGAGACATGAGATGCCAAGTTCAAATCTGGCCTCAGATACTTCTTAGCTATGTGACTCTGGGAAGTCACTTCACCTCAGTTGCCTAGCTCTCATCCTTCTTCTACCCTGGAACTGCTACTTAGTATCAATTCTAAGACAAAAGAAAAGGATTTAAAAAAAAAGAATACATTTGGTCCCAATGAGGAGGTATAAGATAACACTTATCCCAATTTCTTTTGTAGAGGCTTGGATCCATGGGTATTGAACTTTGGATATAACCAAATTTATTTGAAATATTTCATCAGTGTCATCAACATCTTTCTCTTTTGCATTCTCCCCAACCTGATCTTTCCCTCCTCCTCTTAAAAGTCCTTTAAAAGTCTGGTTTTCTGAAAGGTGAAGATGGAGAGATAAGGGGTGGGGGGAATATGGCATAGGGGGAAAAGTTTAAATAAAAATCTCTTTAAAAGAAATTGAGCTGGAGGAAGAATAACAACTTGCCTAGAAAAGTGGAAGAAAGAGATAGACAAGTGTTTTGTCTCGTCATGTTAACCTATATGTAGGACCATAACTGTAATCATTCTTTTTCTTTCTGGTTGGTCCTCAGCTTTCAAATCTTTGCTGCATAATGTTTCTACAAAGGTGAGATGTGCCAAACTAAAGGATCTTACAGTCTTAATTTAGTTCACTTGCCACATAGAGACATACCCTGTACTGGCTAATGGCAAGGTCTGTGGAGTTCTCTAATTGATGAACTATATTCCCTAAATTGTACTGGTTCAATCACTTATTTATTTTTGACAGCCTAATTAATTAGAACAGTCCCATTGGCTGTTCTGTACTTTGAGGTCATTTGCTAAGGAGCAAAAATAAATATGACCCCAGAGAGTTGAGTGTCTGCCAAAATACCTCTGCCTCCTTTATATTCCCATCAGCAATCCATTCACCCTTCTCCTTTTCCATTCTGTCATCTCTTAGTTCTATTTCAACCTTTCCTTTTAGAAACCAGCTTATATGATTCTCACTTTCCTCTATTACGCCCACCACAACACATCCTTTTTTTCCCACCCTTTCTCTCCCACCAGCAAAAGCTCCATAGCAGACAGACTCATTCATCTCTAAGACCTTATCTAGTGAAACACATGCTTCTTTTCTTTAAGGTCAGATTAACCATTCCTCATACAGAACACAAAGAAGAGATATGTGTTGGCAGCAAGTTCTGCTATACTTAAACCATCATTTAGGCCTACTATTTTAAGCCAATTTAACATGCTTAAACATGCCTTTTGTCATCAACAACAAAAGCAAAAAGTCAGCTGAACTGAAGTTAATAAATCATTTTCTAGAGGCAGAAACTGCTTGAGAACGATGATACCAGGGTCTTCACACAACTCTCCTTACATGGACTGAGCAGACAGGCAAAAAGAGAATGAGCTTATTTTTCACAAGTGCTATGTAATTTAAAAAAATGAATAGGAAGAATTTTTTAAACCACATGAAATGCCTGAGTTTGGAAAGAGATTTGACTCAACTTGATATGGGCAGACATTAGCATTATATATGAAGTAAGATAGCTAGATGGTACAAAGGATAAAATACTGGATATGTAGTCAGGAAGAGCTGAATTCATATCCAACCATCAGATATTTGCTAGTTGTGTGTAAAGATGTTTCTTCATCTTTAAAATGGAGATAATAGCACTTAACTCCCAGTGTTGTTGTGAGGACAAAATAAGATAATATAGCATAGTGCCTGGCATATAGTAGGTGCCATAAAATGTTAGTTGTTGTTTTATTTATTATCACAATAATAACCCTTTAATTATTTAATTACATCAATTAAATACAAATAATTAATTAAAATAAAGGAAACATTACTAAGACTTTTATAGTCAAAGGTCTGGCATTCCAAAAGATGGCTCTTTATACACATTCCTCCTATTCTAAATTAAAAACTGAAGCATTTAATCTTTTCATATTCAAACTTACATTTTAAAAAATATGTTCATAACAAGTGACCAATCTACAATTAAAGACAAAATTGCAATTGAGCAAAGTTCAAATTGAGAAGGTAACAAAAGGGGAACTAACCATCTCCTGATATTTTCTTTTGTCATCATCCAGTTGAGGAAACCTAAACAGATAATCACAAAAAATATATTTAATATCACAGTAGAAATCTGATGTTCATACTTTTTATCCTCAATTGGCTTGAATAAGCTATAATTGTCAAATACTGAATGTATTTTAATATTTAAATATTTTATTCTCTGATTCTGTCATTAATATTAACATTTCCACATAGAAGAGGGACATAAAAGAGGGTTGTGTATATAACCATCAAGTTATTACCAACAGCTTAGTCTTTTTCCAGCATATATTAAATTTAACAAGGTAAATGCAACACTATCTTGACTTTTGAACTTCTTTTTGGGTGCTAATACATGTTTCTGAACTGTTTCATTGATGATTCTTCCTTTCCTTTACTTTTGTTTCACGATTAGTACATTTCTCTTTTCAGTAATTCATAGTATATTTTCATATAGTTGTTGATAGCTAAATTTCCTACTTTTGCCAATTGCCTATTCAAATCATTTAATAATTTTTCAATTGAGAAAAATATCTTGCTCTTGCATATTTATGTCTATTTCATGTGTGTGTTAGAGAAATTTCCTGCAAAAAACTTTTTTTCAGTTATTATTTCCCCTCTATTTCTACTATTGATTTTACCTTGCAGAAACATTCATTTTTATATAATCAAAATTATCCATTTTATATTTATATTACTTTCTCAGTTCCTAATTTGGGCAAGAACTCTTCCCCTATCTGTAGGTATTAGAGGTATCTACTTCCCCACTCCTCTAATCTGATTTTGATATGATCTTTTGTATCTATGGCATATATGCTTTGTTAGGTTATTATCACATATGGTCTGAAGTATTAGTCTCTACCTTATTTTCTAAATGATTGCTCTATAACTTTTGCATAGGTTTCTTTTTTTTTTTCTTAATCATGAGTCATGTTGGAATCCCTATGTATAATAAAATACTATGATATGATGTCTTATTGTTTCTAAGTCTTATGTACCTATTCTACTGATCAATTTGAATATTTTAAGGCATTTGTTTTTTTATAAATTACTAAAATATTCAAATTCTTTAACTCAATTACTAGTACTAATATTACTACAACCCATCACCACCAGCTCTACTACCGCCACCACTACTACAAATGTTGCTCCTACCATTTGTTATTGCTGTTGAATCATGCAGTCATGTGGTTTTCTTGCAATGATACTGGAATGGTTTGCCATTCCCTTCTCTAGTAGTGCATTAGGCAAACAGAGGTTAAGTGATTAGCTCAGCAATATGTAAATAAATAATATGTAAATGAAATGTAGCTAGTTAGTATCTGAGGCTAAATTTGTATTCAGTTCTTCCTAACTCTAGACCCACTTCCCCAAGTCACCTAGTTGCCTCACTACTACTATTACAACTACTACAACAACTACAACAATAACTACTGCTGCTGTTGCTGTTGTTGCTGCTGCTACTGCTGCCACTATCACTACTAAATCTATGGAAATCAGAGAGAAAAAACTTGAAAGACTAAGTACAAAAATATATATAGCATTAAAACTCCATTTAAAATCACTCTATGTGATTTGTCTGCCAAGAGAAACACAGAAATTATATGGATACAACTACAAAACACTTTCCACACAATTAAAACTGGATCTAAATAATTGGAAAAGCATTCATTGTTCATGGGTAGGATGAGCTAACAAAATAAAATTGACAATCCTACACAAATTAATCTGCTTATTCAGTGCCACACCTATCAACTACCAAAAATGTTGGAGAATTAGAAAAAATTATAATAAAGTTAATCGGGAAGAACAAAAGATCAAGAATATCAATATTAAGCAGTGGCCATCAGAACTCTATGGTATTGGCTAAAAGACAGAAGGGTGGATCACTTGGAGTAAATTACCTTAGAAAGATAGTGTTCAATAAACCCAAAGATCCCAGCTTTTGGAACAAGAACTCACTCTTTGACAAAAACTGATGGGAAAATAGGAAAACCGTATCGGAAAAAATCAAGTCTAGATCAACATCCACATATACCAAGATAAATTCAGAATGGGTAAATGACTTAAATATAAGAGTGAAATCATAAAGAAATTAGGTGAACATAGAATAGTATACCTGTCAGATCAGTGGGAAAGGAAGGAATTTAAGACCAAGGAAGAGATATAGAACACTACAAAATGTAAAATTAATGACTTTGATTATATCAAATTAAAAAAGGTTTTGTAGAAACAAAAATCATCACAACCAAAATTAGAAGGAAAGCAACAAACTGGCAAATATTTTTATAACAAAACTCTCTAGGTCTAATTTCCTAAATATATAAGGAATTAAGTCAAATTTACAAAAAATCAAGCCATTCTGTGATCCACAAATAGTCAAGGAATAGGACTAGGCAGTTCTCAGGTGAAGAAATCAAAACTATCAATAAGCACATGAAAAAGTACTCTAAATGCCTCCAGATTAGAGAAATGCAAATCAAAGCAACTCTGAGGTACCACCTCACACTTAGCAGATTGGCCAATATGACAGCAAAAGAAAGTGATAAATGTTGGAGGAGATGTGGCAAAATTGGGACACTAATACACTGCTTATAGAGTTGTGAATTAATCCAACCATTCTGGAAGGTAATTTGAAATTGTGCCCCAAAGGCTTTAAAAGATAGCCACTGCTGAGTTTGTACTCTAAAGGGATAATAAGGAAAAATACTTTTCCAAATTATTTATAGCTGTGCTTTTTTACAGCGGCAAAAAATGGGGAAATGAAGGGGTGTTCATCGATTAGGGAATGGCTTAAACAAATTGTGGTATCTGTTGGTGATGGAATACTATTGTGCTGAAAGGAATGATGAACTGGAGGAATTCCATGTGAACTGAAAAGACCTCCAGGAATTGATCCAGAGTGAAAATAGTAGGACTAGGAGAACATTTTACACACTGTGGCACAATCAAATATAATAGACTTTGCCACTAACAGCAATGCAAGGACCCAGGAGAATCCAGAGAAACTCAGGAGAAAGAACACTATCCACATCCAGAGAAAGAACTGTGAAAGAAGAAATGCAGAAGAAAAATATATGATCGATCACATGGTTTGATGGGGATATGATTGGGGTTTGGGCATTAAAGGATCACTGTATTTCAAATATGAATAACATAGAAATAGGTTTTGAACAGTGATACATGTATAACCCAGTAGAACTGCTTGTCATCTCTGGGAGGGGGAAGGAAGAGAGGAGGGAAAATCATGATTTATGTAACCATGGAAAAATATTCTAAATAAATAAATAAAGTAATTATAGAAAAGAACTATAAATATAAACACACACAAAAAAAATGAGTAGTACTAGGGGAAAATTTTATATAATAACAACATTGGGCAGAAAAAGAACTTAAAAAACTATAGTCTGACAAGAGATGACAAACAAAATGAACACAATAATGTGAAAAGACTTATAAGAAGTGATACGGAGTGAAGTGAGCAGAACCAGTAGTACGTTGTACACAGTATCAATGTTAATGAATGATTATCTACTGTGAATGACTTAACTATTATCAACAAAGCAAGAACCCAGGACATCTCCAAGGGGAAAAGGAACTGATACAGTCTGAATACAGATTGAAGTATGACATTCTTCATTTTATTTCCTTCATTAATTTTTCTCTAGTGAAAGCAATATGTATTTTCTTTCTCAATGTGAAAAACAGGAAAATATGTATTACATGATGATATACTTACAACCTATATCATATAACCTGACTTTTTAGGGAAGAAGAAAGAATGGAAGGGAGTGAAGAAAAGGAATGAGACATAGATTTTTGGACACAGCTATATCAGAACTTGTTTCGCTTGGATAAACATATTTGTTATTTATTACATATTTAAAACTAATATATTATAGTACTGTTATGTTGCATATTGTATTGTTATGCATTTTTAAATAACTCAAAAAATGACTACAGAATTCTGATTCATTCAATTATAAACAATGAATCCAGAGGTCTAAAGTTGGACTATGCTAATCACCTCCTGCCAGAGAGGAGACAGACTTGAAATGCAGAATAAGCCATACATTTTTGGAAATAGTCAATGTTCTGCTAGATTCTTGAACATAGTATAAAAATGTTACTTTTTTTACTTGTTCAATTTGATTGGACCTTCACTGGAAGGGAAAGAGAATAAATGTTCATAAAATAACTAATTTTTATATGTTTATATGCTTGGCTATGTGTATAGATATGCTCCTTTTCTTTGGTGCTTAAGTTTAAAATATTTTTAAGAGGCAGATACAAACATGCTGAACGTCCAGTTTAGAGTAAAGAAGATTGGCAATAGAAGAACTAGTTTTAAAGCTAGGTTCCTCTACCAAATAGAAGTCATTTTGTATCTTTGAGTCCTCACTTCTTTACTCTATGAAGAAAATCACCCTTGCACTAATTTCCTCAAGGATTGTTGTGAGAGAAAAGTACTTTGTAAAGCATGATAAATATGTGAACTATTACTGTTATCGTGAAATTGAGATATGAAGTGACATTTTCAACATCACACTGTAATTGAGGAAAGAAACAAGATATTAACATCTGCTTCATTCCAAGTCATTTTTAAAATCCTTATAATAAAAGGTGACTTCCCACAGGGAAACCATTTTAAGGGCTAAATGACAAAGCAAAACTATGTTTAACAATCACTTAGTGTTCCTTTATTCTTTGTTGTGATAGTTCATTACAATTTGAAAACTAGAATGAATTGTTTTTATTTATTTTTTCACTTTATTTTTTAATTTTTTAATTCAAATTTTTTATTTTTAATATTTTCCCATAGTTACATGTTTATTGTTCTTTCATTCTCCCCCAGCCCCCCCCCCTGCCATGCCCCTGTAGCTGATGCACAAGTCCACTAGGTTTTACATGTATCATTGATCAAGACCTAATTCCATATTATTGATAGTTGGACTAGAGTTATCATTTAGTTTTTATTAATAATAACTAAACTAAAACATTACATATATGTATGTATATGGTATTTTACAGGTATTTTAAAAACATAACTGTATCTTCTTTCATTCCATTATTTCCCTAACTTGTGCATAGGAAAAATATTTTAAATATTTCTTGAAGGAGTTTTCAGGGATGAAAAGAAATAAAAAAAACCAATTGTTGAAAGCCAAGTACACGATATTTCTTTGTCTTCTTTTGGAAATATAATAAATAATCATCCATTTTTATTCTTTTTAAGGCAAAGTAATTACATAAACAGCCAACATCAGGCTATTTCATTAAATATATCTCTTCTCATCTTTCTTAAGTGTTTCATTTGCTTTATCAGAAAGGAGGGCGTGCATAATGGTTTTGTTTTTTTTTTAGTATCATCTTACTGTCCCTCTGGAGAATGCACCAACATTACTACCACAGAGTGCTGTAGAAGGAGTTCTGTTTGATAGACAGTTGTTTTTCTCACTTCATGGAGGGGGAAAATATTCAAAACTAACACAGACTCCTTGGGGATGATGAATTTAGAAATCTTACCTCTTTAAGAGCTAAAACTCTCTGAAGAGAGCTTACCATTATTATTTTGGAAGCAGGTGGCAAGTGGACTCTTGTTTGTGGAGGTCTGTGTGTGCTTGGGAGAGTCTACCTGCAAAGCATTTAATTGCTCACAAGAGTTTCCCACAATTAGTGATATGATATCTATAGCCCTTTGCACATTTCATAATTGTGCACCACACAACATGGGGCTAACCAGAGCATCTGCTCAACTCTGTCCAAATATGATCCCCAGTTGTTTTCATCCCTGCACTGCTCTGACATAGTACTGAGTTTGATGCTGACCAAGTTTCCTCCTGTCATCTTGATGGCCCATTCACAAAATTTACAAGGAAATTAATACAACTGGATTCAAACAGAGAACACTGATGGGCAAAATGGGACTTCACTGGATATTAAGCACAGCTTAGGTCTTATAAAAAAAAAGATAATTTAGTCCTCATAGATAGATCCACAAAGGAAACACACTGAGCAAAAATGGAAGCCTTGTGGCAACAGTAATCCATAGCTCATCAAGTTCTAGCCTGTGGAGATCAGGGGGATCATGCTACTGTTGTTATCCAATAAAAAATGATAATCACCATGTCATCCTCAGGTCCCTTGGTTCATATGCTATTTCAGACACAGCACAGTGGATCCTATGGGGAAACAAACTACAAAAGATCTTTTGGAGCAGTGAAGAATTAGCTGACCATGAAACTGTATGTTGTTTTAAATGTTTGAGTGTGGGTTTGGGTGTTCTAAACATACAGGATATTCTAAAAATGTGTTTATATACACACGGAGATGCAATTGTGTGCTTACATATAAATATATATGTATTTATAATATACGTAGATCACAGAAACATACATCATATATACATATGAAAATATATACAGGTAGATGATTGATAGATGGACAAATAGAAAGATAGAGGGACAGATAGGCAGATAGATAGGCATACAGACAGATAGATGATGATCAAAGAATGTAGACTAAATATATTTATCTATATATGTTTATGTGTATATATTTTCAGATATAAACAAAATATATATGTATATCTAACATATATACCTATATGTACATTTAGATGATTGATAGAAAGATAAAGAATATAGACAAAATGGAAGTATGAATAAAACACATAGATATTTTATTGATAACTTTTTATCTTTGCATGACATAGTCATTTCTCATCAGAGGAAATAGCAACCTTCCATATTGAATACTACCTTGGCTAGAAGGGGAAAAAAAAAAAGTAACAGTGACAAATACATGTAACATTCTACCCTTTTAGCCCTCCAATACTCTGCTTGGAGTTGGAAGGTATGTTTTATGACTTGTTTTTCAAAAACAATGTTTTGGGTTTTTTTAAAACATTTTCCCTGATAGTTTTTTCACAAATAGCCCTGCTCAAGGCCCAACTTCTTTTGAAAGCACAAAACAAATAAACAAAAATGTCTAAGTAATTGCATATACAAAACATCTCTTCCAGCAATACTCCAATACATTATCTATGGGGGAAGGAGGATTATTTCATTTTGTTCTTTGGAATCTTTGTTTTTCAGTTATTTAGAGTGTATGTCTTTTTGGTGATATTTTTTCTTCACAGTAATTTAGTTATCATGCATATTGTTCTTAGCTCTGTTTATTTTACTCTGAAAATTCACATGATTCTTTATTTATCTGAGTTTCTCAGATCTATCATTTCCCACTGTCTTCTACTACTTGAATATGCTAATTTTAATAAACTATTCACCAGCAGATCATTTGCTTTTTGTTGTCCTGCCTTAAAATCTCCAACCACTTAAAGGCCATCTTGAATGTTCTTATAGACATCCTAACCTCAAAATGTATAAAATTGAACTCATCTTCCCCCCTCCAAAAAAAACCTCTCCTCTTCTCAGGTTCCCTTTTACTATTGAAATTACCTTTATCCTCCCAGGCACCCAGGCTTGTAAACTAGGTGTAATCCTCAACTCCTGACTCTTTTATGTCTTATTTATCATGATATCAAGTCCTTTTGATCTCTTTGCAACATGTTATTCAATCAGTTAAGTTTACCATTTATTAAGTGTCTATTTTGGAGCCTCTACATCTTCTACTATCTCTTCTTAAGTGTCTATAGTATGACTTTTCTCTTCATCATTTTACTAAAACTACTCTTTCCAGAGTTATCAATGACCTTTTAATTGCAAATTAAATTCAATTTTTTCCTTAGTTCTCATTCTTCTTAACCTCTCTGAAGGCTTTGATACAATCAGTCACTTTCTTCTCCTATCTAGGTTATCAGGACATTAATCTCTCCTGGTTCTTTTCCTCTCTTTCTGATCCCTCCTCCATTGCTCTTGCTGGTCTTTTATTCAGATTACTTCCACTAACTTTGGGTATGCCACAAGACTGCCTTGGACTACTGTTATAGAGAAATAAAGCAAATGTTTGTAATGGGGAGGAAAAAACAGGGATAAAGGGTGATGACTGAGTTAAGGGAATGAATAGACAATCTTGGTATAGGGAGGAGTAAAGGGGTTAGGTGAGTAATGAAGGGATGAATCGGTTGTATATAGGAAGGTAAGGGAATGAATGGGAGTATAGGAGGGGCTGCTCAAACAGGCTAGTCACAGGAGCCTAGAGAAAGAGGGTACCGGGAGGAAATAGACTGAATCCTTCAGGCAGGGAAAGTATCTCTAAGATACAAGAGGAATTGGGCCAGTCAGAAATGTTTAGATCTGGCTGGAGGGTTTTCTCTTGTTAATTTCTAAGAACCCTTGAGGGAGGAGTCAAAGGCTCCTCCCTTCCAGTGGAAATTGATGTCTGCAGGAAGTCTCTGCTGGATACTTCCTGCCCAAGATGGATGCCTAGGTTTCCCTCAAGAAATAAAAGGAAGTAATTTCTTCCCTCTTCAGCCTTTGCCTTAATATCCAATGCAATGGGGGCAGCTGAGTAGCTCAGTGGATTGAGAGCCAGGCCTAGAGATGGGAGGTCCTAGGTTCAAATCTGGCCTCAGACACTTCCCAACTGTGTGACCCTGGGCAAGTCACTTGACCCCCATTCCCACCCTTACCACTCTTCCACCTAGGAGCCAATACACAGAAGTTAAGGGTTTAAAAAAAAATATATATATATATATCCATCCTCCTCTCAACTGCCAAAATGGTTTTTCTAATCCTTCTCTTTCCATTCATCAAACTCTAATGGTTTCCCACCACCTCTAGGATCAAATATAAAGTCATCCATTTGACATGCAAAACATTTTTAACTTACTCCCCTCTCAGGCTTTTTGCCCCTTTCACTTCCACCCATTCTTACATAGTCTTCAATGGAGTGATTCTGACCTCCTGGTTGTTCCTTAGACAATGTTCTCCCTCTTAGATTCCCTGTTTTTTTTAAGTCTCAGATAAAATCCCGCCATCTATAGAAAACCTTTCCCAATGCCACTTCATTTCTAGGGCCTTCTGTCTGTTGATTGCTTCCTACTTTATTCTAAAAGTGGTTTGTTTATACCTAGTTGTTTGCATATGTCTCCTCTACTGGATACAAAGAAAAGCAAAAGACAATTTCTGCTATCAGTCTAGAGAGGGGACAAACAGCATATAGCAATTGCAATTTGGAGATAATCTCAAAAGGCAGACTCTAGGTTTAAAGGAGATCCAGGAAAGCTTCTTGTAGAAGGTGAAGCTTTGGCTAAGACTTGAAGGACGACAGGGAAGCCAGAAGATGGAGATGAGAAGGAAGGGACTTTCAGGGATGGAGGAAGTTAGTGAAAACCCTAAGTGTCTGGTATATGCCTCCTCTCTGACACTTCTGACACTTCTGACCCTGCCACCAACCTGGACCAGTTTCTCATTAACTCACAAATGAACTATTGCAATAGCCAACTGACTGACTTGAAATTGTTCTCCACTCCAATCCATTCTTTTTGTTTTTAACTCATCTTCCATCTTAAATGAAATACTGTGCCTTGGTTCCAAGACAAAAGAGTGGTAAGGGCTAGGCAATGGGGATTAAGTGATTTGCCAAAGTCACACAGTTTGGAAGTGTCTGAGGTCATATATGAACCCAGGACCTTCTGTCTATAGGCCTAGCACCTAGTTTGTTCCTCCAATCCATTATTCATTCAATTGTCAAATTGATCTTAAAGCATAAGTCTGACCATAAGGATTCAAGAAACTCCAAACACTCCCTATTTCCTCAAGGACAAATTCTAAAATTCTCTGCTTCAGTTTTAAAACTTTTCCAGGCATTTTACACATTACTAGCCTCTGCATAATCTACAATCCAATGGTATTAGCATTCTTAGCTATGTCTCACAGAGGACATTCCATATCCCTATGCTAAGCATTTTTTTTAATTACCTGTCTCTTCTTCCTGGAGCACCCTCTTCATTTTTACTTTCTGGGTCTCTCATTTCCTTTAAGTCTCAGCTAAAGACGGACTTTCCACAAGTAGTATCTCTTTGTCCTTCTTAATCTCAGTGTTTTCCCTTAAATTACTTCCAATTAATCCTATATTATCCTATATATATTGTTTCTACATATTCTTTGCATATGATTTCCTCCATTAGACTGTGAACTTCTTGAGAGAAAGGACCTCTTCCCACTTTTTGTTAACCCTACTACTTAGCACAGTGACTGGCACATAATAGAAGCCTAATAAATTCTTTTTGAGTTGATTTTTCTATTTCTTTCTACCAAAAAGTGTGTTCTTTGAAAATAATAGAATTTATCTGACCACTGGAGTATATCAACCTTTTTTCTTTGACATTATTGGGGCTATTGACATTATATTGGCCTATAATGAGTTCAGTGGATTAAAAGCCTACCAATAAAAAAAAAAAAACTACCAACAGCTAGTTAAGTATTTTTCTTACATATTTCTCATTGATATGTAAAATAGTTATACCAATTTATAGCTCCATAAACAGTATATCAGTGTGTCTATTTCCCCATAGCATCTCCAAAATTACCTGTTATTTTCTGTCATATGTGCCAGTATGTTAACTATAAAGTGGATGCTAAGATCTATTTTAATTTGTATTTCTTTTACTATAAATGATGGGGAGTGCATTTTGAAATTGTCACAGTTTTGAATTCTTCTTTTGAAAAATGTGGATTTGCTTTGACCTTTTATCTATAGGCGAATGGATTTTGTATATCTGTAGCAATTCTCTTGAGCATAGTTATCAGACAATGGCCTACAGGCAGTATGATGTCAAAAACACTCCCCATTGAGACCTAAATTTGATTACAAATACAACAAAACATGATTAATAATACATATTAAAACAAAGTCAAAATTGGCCCTGAATATGGTTCCCCATATTTCTATTTAAATTGGACACCACTGCTCTTGAGAACAAGATATTTATTGGAGATATTTCTTGCAAAGAAGTTTCCTGTTTGATAATATTTCTTCAAATTTTGTAATAATTTATTTTATTCAAGAAAATTATTTCATATTTTAAATTATCAGAATTGTCTATAGTGTCTTCTGCAACTTATTCTTTCTCTTGTTTGGATAAGAATTCTGTCTAAGTACTTCCTCTCATTTTCATCTTTATTTTTGTGATGAGAACTCTTATATTCAGATTATTTGTCCCTTTGGAGCTTATAGTGGCAGATGGTGTATGATGTTATTCTCAAAATAATTTCTGCCAAATTGGTTTCCATTTGCCTCATTTTCTATTTTTTTCCAACTGACATTAACTAGCTTTAATGATGACTAGATTATATTTCTTACTTCCTGTAATGCTATTGCCCAAATATTCACATTTATTTCATTAACATTCTAAACCTTTTTTCTCCAAGTCAATTTTATTGTTGTGGTTTTATTTTCTAGTTCTTTTCAGTATATCTTTTGAGTATATGGTTAGGTAAGCATCAAATCAATAAAATAATTTAGATACTCCCAGAATAATTATATTGGCAAGCCCCAACCATGAGCACTGAATAGCTATCCAATCATTCCTATTTTATTTCTATAAAGACTTTTACTGATATATTTATATTATTCTTGCATGTTTCTTGATAGGCTGACTCCCCAATATTTCATCCTTTTTGTAAGCATTTTGAATAGATTTTGTCTTATTTTTTCTTTGTGATTTTCATTCGTACTATATCAAAATTCTAATAGGTTTTGTGGGTTTATTCATCTTCAGCCTGAAGGTATCTACCATGTTTATTGATTCTTTGGGATTTTATAAGTACACTATCATATCATCTATAAGCAGTGATAATTTTATATTTTCTTGGCCAGTGTTTATGCCTTTAATTGTGTTCTCCTGATACATCTTTATAGCTCACATTTCTAAAATCATGTCAAAGAATATTGAAAAGAGGTTTTTTCACATGGAATTCTAACAACTCCCCACTTCCTAGAGGAAATTAGTACAGAAACCTAAGACCCTTTCTCAAAGAAGCTATTCTCCCAAAATATCTGAACCCTCCCAGGAGAATTAATTACTTGACTTCTTCCTCCTACTCGCCTCTTGATTTATCATCCATTCATAGCCTTGTCTATTGCTAACCAAAAGGAAGCATTTCACTTATTTGTCTTGCATATTTAGCCCCTGGTTCACCATTCTGAGGCTGTTGCCAGGGAGATTCAGGTCTCCAGAAGTATCTATAGCAACCAAGCTGACTTTTACCCAGAGTTCATAAGGACTTATGATGTTTGAATATAGAACTGAAGAGTACTTTTTCTGGGGAAAAGGGCAGGAAGGATTTGTCTTGGCTAGCCTTGAAGGTGGAGAGATATTGAGGAACAGATTGTATTCAGTGTTGTTTCTGATCTTTTAGAGATTCTCTCTCAACCTCTTCCCCACCCTTTCTCTCAGGTTGTATAGATTGATGTTGCAGATGATGGAAAGTGGAGAGTGGCAATTAAGGGGATGATTCAGAGTTTTCCAGAAGCTGAGGGAGGAAGACACTGAAAGAAATCTGAACTATAATGGGTGACCTGGACTCTGCATCTTTTCCTTGTGCATTCAAGAGAATATAACAATACCCTTATTCAGCAGAACAAATTCTTATTTATTTGTCCCTTCCAGGCTGCTAATTACAGTGGAAGATAACAATATCTACTCTGTTACTCCAATGTCATCCCCTTTGAATTCTTATAACTTTTCATTTTTTGGTACATAAATGGTGACATCAAAATCCACATGAGCTAATGTGTTTTAATTTCTGGAGTCTGATAATATTAGGAGTGAGAAGAAGTTTTAGCCCCTAGAGAGATGTGAAACAATTTTCCTATTTAGTGGGAACTGAGTAGATGTAGAGAGATACCTATTAATCTCTACAGGAGAGGAAAAGGATGTCCTCTACCATGATAAGAATTTTTCCAAAGAAAAAAATAAGCCAAGATTACAAAACCAAATTAAGTGAGGGTTAAAGAATTTCACATTGAATCTCTATTGCAGAATCTAGGAGTTACTTTCAAATTTGTTCCTAATGGGGGAAGCTGGGTGGCTCAGTGTATTGAGAGCCAGACCTAGAGACAGGAGGCCGTAGGTTCAAATCTGACCTCAGATACTTTCCAGCTGTGTGACCCTGGGCAAGTCACTTAACCCTCGTTGCCCACCCTTACTACTCTTCTGCCTTAATCAATACAGTGTATTCATTCTAAGACAGAAGGTAAGGGTTTAAAGAAAAAATTGTTCCTAACCCTGGAAGAATTTCTTGAACAAATACCCAGCGCCCCATCAGACATACATATAGAGAATTAGAGTTGTAATTATCATTATATTTGAGACCATTTTTATTATACATGATCAACTCCTAATACTATGGGAAAACCTCAATATGTGAGTCCAATTATATACATGAATTTAAGTAGTCCTACCCCATATATACTTTATTTATGGTAGTCCTACATACTCTACATATGGGAATTCAATAGTAACGCTTCCATTGTGAATATTAAAATGCCTATATTTACACATGGATACTTATTAATAGGTTATATATTGTTTTCTAACATTCTTTAATTTTTTGTTATTTGGTCAGTCTGTATGTTGAATGAACTCACCTCAAACTCCATTGAAGGTATAAAGCAAATGCTTCTTTTTTCCTGAACAACAAAATGTTGTCTTTTATACTTAGGTTAGCCCTGTGCTATCTTGGAGGGTATGAACCAATTTTCAAATTGTGATATTCTAATTTTTCCTTTGATTTCTTGTAACTGCAAAGTATTGCTATCTTGACTTAGTCTCCTGGGAATGTAAAAGTTCCTCTCCTCACCCCTTAGAAAGACACTAAGTTCTAAAAACTGTGCCTTAAACTGTGACTTCTCCAAGCTAGAACAAGCCATGGGATGAGAGTACCTCAGAGGGTGGGAGACACTAGAGGTGAGATTGCCAGAAGTGATAGCTTGGTGAATTACTCTTCATTTTTTCTCTAAGAATTGCCTTTGTGGCTAGTTCTTATAATTTTCCTCTTCCTATTATTGCTGAATTCGCTTCATTTTCTGCTGGTGCTCTTATTTATTTCGGCTGATCATAAGGGAGAGAGAAGCAAGGAGAAGACATGCCTAGAGTAACTTCTCAATCCACCATTTCCCCAAGATTCCTTTCTTTC
The DNA here is from genome assembly GCF_016433145.1 of Gracilinanus agilis. Taxonomy (NCBI): domain Eukaryota; kingdom Metazoa; phylum Chordata; class Mammalia; order Didelphimorphia; family Didelphidae; genus Gracilinanus; species Gracilinanus agilis. Next base: position 26,917,471 of record NC_058135.1, read on the forward strand.
CTGTCTTACTGTGACAAGAACAGAAAAAATAAAACCCAGTCATACTTCAAGAACCTGGTAGTCATAGTTCTGAACCTAATAGAACAAGATTACCAATTCCCTAAGCATCAATAGTTAGACTTAAATATCAATAGAAGGATATGCTATCATCCCAAAATGAATTCTGGAAGGGGAAAAAATAATAACCCTCAAGTGAGTAACCTAAATAAACTTTCAGCATGAACATTCAAAATGAACTGGCTTCTCACAGTTTTTGGCTTGAAGTCTGAATTTCAACATCAACAATTAATCACCATTACTGATCATGGTCAATTGGCTTCCCACCCCAAAGGCCCTGATAAGGGCAGTATGTTTCCTTATAGCCAATATGCCAGTTTCACTGTGGAGCAGATGGCAAGTCAATTGGGTTTAGGCGGGTAGTCTAGATAATGCCATACCAAGTGCCACCTTCCAGCAGGAAGTCAATTTTCTGTGACTTTGATGCCACCTTGACGCACCACAAGTCTATTGCTTCCTATGAAACCTGTTTCCATAGACATTGGAAAGGAGAGTATTAAGCAGTATACTCCTGGAAATTTTTGACAACACATCCCTCCAAGATCCCAGTTGCCAGGTAGAGTTCTGCCCTTCAGGACCTGCCTAGACAAGGAGGTTTGGATTATAGCCTCTGTCCTGAAAGAACCTGCTCTATAAGAATGATCCAATGAACATCCTGTCTTGTCCAGAAACATTTACCCACATCAATATGATATAATAATTGTGGACTAGTCTTTTCTTGGTAAATGGATGCTTTTCTCTATTCTGCCTTTTAGATAAAAAAAGCATTTTACCCAAACCAGTCAGTGTAAATAACTGCAGATCTGATATCCTGTAAAGACCCACCCTAGCATATATCTACAAAATGATGCCATTTTCCTGCAGCAGGAATGATATCTCTTGAACCTTATTAATACTGTGACTTTTCTTGGACTATAGTGACATTCTTCAATCTTCAAAGCAGAACATTAATCCCTCTTGGCACAGTAGTCTTATCAATTAAATTAAAGTTTCCACCAGCTGGCAGATTCCTGTACCTGTCTCACAGCTGGCATACCCATTGCAGAATCAGCATCATCTTTGCCAATATACTCTAAGCACTTGCTCCATTATGGTTGGTTACTATGTCCATGCTTATAAAGATGATTCTTCATGTGTGAGTTATATAGCAGCAAAAGATTGTCACAACCACTAAGGTTTGGGGATTTGGTATATTTGGAAAGATAAGTATGCACAGGAAATTTATTTTTTGAATCTACTTTTAGCAAGTTTATACTCAATGTTTAGAGTATTTATTTACTAGATAAGAGAAACAGAATGACGATTCACATCCATAATCTTTATAATTATTTTTAATCCATTGCTATTTTATCTGTTTTGAAAGATCGGGGCAAGAATTCTTTTTTCCCATTTTTTTTATTGCTTACTCTCCTTAATACAAAGTGTTATCATTAAAAATAAAAAATAGTTATGGCTTTTCATCTCTGTAGAAGAGCAACTGGGCACAGATCATACATCACCAATATTTTCAAAAGAAAAGGGACCTAGCACTCTCCTAAGGCAATCTGTCTTTAACTTTAGTTTAAAAATCTATCTTACATACATCTCCCCAATGGTCTGCCAAGGGAAGCAGCTGATGTCTTTTCTTCAAATATCTAGTCTAAAGAATGTAACCCAGTGGCTAAAGATGGAGACTAGAAGGGAAAGGGAAAGATTGCTCCGGATTAATATGTAATCTTATATAAAGCATCTATCCTTTTGGCTCAGTCACTTTCACTTTTCAAAAGACTACTTTGTATTCACAAGCCTGTGGCAAAAAGTAAGGGAATTTCCTCTCGTCTTTCTCTGATTCTCTGTTCAGGTGAGATTGGTTATTTCTTAAGGCTGCTTTGAAAGGAATAGTTCATGTGTTAGTTAATGGCATCCAGAGCAAATACCATCATCCCTAAGAAATCCTAAAGCACTAAGGATTTGTTTTCCCTAGCAATATGCCAAGAGCAACAATAGCAATAATGAACATTGGAGGCCTCTTTAGGGTGGAAAGGGTTACAGGGAAACCATGTATCATCCCACCTCACGTGTAGAGTTATACTAAAAGGTTTTGTTCCTGAGTTAGACCATGAGAGGACAAATGGGGAACTAGCATCATCTCACACTTCTAGTGAGTTATCTCAACAATACATCAGCACAAGCATCCTCCCATTGGGGTAAAGGCTTTCTTCCAGAAGTTACAGGGGACAAGGCTTGAGGATCTCGAATTTGCCCAGGGAAGAGAATCAAGTTTGGAATTTCTCAGTAAAATAATTGTAATTTCCAAGTGATGTAATAAAACCTGCCTGTTGGCAAAACCTTTGTAAGGCCCAGAAGGTGAAAGGAAACAGACAAAACACACTACAAAAGCATGCCTGGCAAGAAAATCCATCTCCCACATTGAGAAACTATGACTTCATATTAGTAAGACAAGGCTATTTCCCAATTGGAGTAGATCTATCTTGTGTTATTTCAGCTCACACGTTCCATCTTCCTTTGATCTTTGCCAAATATGCAAGAGAAAGAAAGAGAAGAGGCTTTATATTATCTCTGTTCTAGGCACTGTGTTAATTATTTTAAAAATGTTATCTCATTTAATCCTAACAGCCTTGGAAGGTAGTATGAAGATAGGATTAACTCTCCACTTGCCTATTTTTAAATTAATTAACAAAAACTGAAAACACCCCTACTTAACACTAAAGTAGGGGAGGAGGTTCTTCACAAGCCACTTAAGGAATCTGTATAAATTATTGCCTTTTTGTCTTTGGAAATTATGCAGTAGTTACTATTATTATCCCCATTTTACAGCTGAGGAAACTGAGCCAGACAAAGGTGAAGTGAGAGATTATAACAAGTCTTAATTCTAGGCCTTATTTGAGGTAGGGGTGGGACATCATTCCTAACAGAGATCACATCCTCACAATGAAAATTTTAAGTCAGAAGTTAGAAAAGACAGAGTTTTTATTTCTTTTTCATGAAAAAGGACACTACCCTTTTATCATAGGTAAAGTGCACCCTCTTATGGCTGAACCCAGTCTTTTATAAACTTCTAACCACAAGCCCCCCTCTTCCCTGTCCACCCTCCCAAAGCTTGTGAGCCAAAACTTACAATCTAAAGGTTTCCCCCAATCAGAAAATAGGACAACCACAACTGTAGCTTAACTGAGGCATAATCAGAGGCACAGTCCAGCAAAAACAGGGGACTTCATAGTTAGGGGTTTCTGGGGATGACACAATTGTCGGCATGCTTGGAAATAGCACATTGCTCAACCAGAGGGGTTTTGGGAAACATTCTGAGAGCAACACATAGCCCACTCCTCTCAGCCTGGTGCTCTATTCAGTGCACCATTAGGTACCAATGGGCACCTACATTTAGAACAAACTTAGAGAAAGAATAAAAAAAATACTTCCATAAAATACTCCTTTGCCAAGAGAGCAAGAAAAGTGTCACAGAAATGTAAATCGCTAACACAAAATATTCAGTATTTTTCTTTATTTTAAGAAAGGTCATAAGTCTCCAGAAATATTTCCCACATCCTTCCTCTAAATGGAATCAGGCCCTTACAGATCCCAGATGTATATCCACTAGTCCCACAGATTTCTTAGCTTCCTCTTATAGTGTACATTAAGAGACAACACTCCTTCCCAGATCATGGAAGTGATTCCCATAGTACACACTTAATTAAATGCTTATCAACTGATTAAGTAATTATTGACTGGCTGAAATTTTAAATTACTTATATCAATCTTAATGTGAAAGGATATAATAGAGGATTTATTGTGGAATACCCTTTGAAAGTGAAAACAGTATAACATCTATAGTCTTTCCACATAATTGAAATGGTTTAAGTATCAACTTGATTTCCCCATCCATAGAACCTGGATCTTCAGGCAGACTGTTTACAGGGTTCCCTTCTTTAGAGAAACTCACTGCAGAACCAGTTTGACAATGTGCAGTACTTAAACTCTTCCTGGGGGCTGATAGATGTTTCTAAACTCTTATGTAGAATATTCTATGAGCACTTTTTGCAAATAATATTTTACATTTTCCAAATGCATTGACTGGTGATAATGACCAACATGTATTTCAACAAGTCCTCATTTCATGAAGAAGTGAAAGAAAGACCCAAAATGCTATTAAAAAGCCCTAGAAGAAGGTTACATCAGGGGTCATAAAGGTTATGGGTTAGAGAGGATGAAGAAAGGCTAAGGTCATCTGAATTCATCATCCAGTGTAAGAGAATAGTGGTGATGAAATGAAGGAAGAAATATCTAGCAGATGTAAGAGCAGTTAATGCAAGTATATCTTGTTAGAAATCATTACTTCCCCCAAAGATAAACACTAGTAAAGGATATGATTTAGGTTCTTGCAAATTGGGTCTTGAAATCTGTCAGGAGCAGATACCTTAAAAGGAAAAATACTCAAAGTTAGAGCTAAAGAAAGGCATTCTGACCCTTGAACCACTTACAAACTATTCCTTTTACCTCCTTTCCCCCACCCTACATCCTTATCCTCTATCCAGCAGTTAGAAAAATTATGTAAGCACTAATTTGAGAAATGTGCTGAAAGTGGAAATGAAATTAACATATAAAAATAGTTGGGAAGACACAAAATAACTTCTTAATATAGAACTGAAATCTCTCTGGAACAGGAAAGACCATAAAATGATTTTTCACAAAGCAAAGCATCACTTTTGTAAAGACCTACAAAGAATGTACTGATGTTGTTTCAATTGGTACAGTAATAAAACTTCATTAATTTGTACTCCACTAATTCAGAATTTATTGTATTGCAGTTTTGACATGGTCATGGGTATTGCTTAATTTTGTGTAGTCAGTCTCCTACCCCTTAGTAGATAATGCAAATTATTAATAATACAGATAAGATTTAAGTGCAGTTGTTCAAATATAGGAGAGAATAGTTTGCAAGCATTTTATAAGTGCAATTTGCATACAAATACCTGATAAACTATTTCACAAACATTTTATTTATACTCTAAATAAATATTCAGTAAATAAATTCAATCCACCAAGCCAAATTGCTTTAGCTCAATTTGTTATTCTATGCCCTTGAAAGCAATAAAATGTATTCCTTTATTAAAATAGTTTGCCAATTGGATGTTTAAAAACAACCAATATAACTTAGGAAAACTTGTGTGGAAATTTGCTATTGTATGTAATTGGTAAAAAATGAAAAATAAAAAGTAAATGATAGAGAATAACTCAAAAAATAAATCAAGACTGACATCCCCACTTCTATAATGTCATCATTTTTATAAATGATTCAAGAATATTTAAGTATTTATTTGATTCAATAAATACATTTATTCAGCACCGACTGTATACTAGATACAGAAGGAATGGGGAGAGGAAGGGAAGGGAAAGGGAGAAAGGGAGAGACCTTGCCCTCAAAATGCTTCCCTTTTACTCCTAGTGGGGAAAAATGTATATAGAAAATTAGATGTGAAATGCTTACAAAGTAATTTCAGGGAGATCAAGTTGGAAACTGGGAAAATGAGGGTTAACATCCTGGAGGAGTTGGCATTTGTCGGAACTATCTATTGTGTGTAAGGCAGTATGCTAGAAGTTAGGTATTGTAAAAAATAAAAGGTACATGAATGACCATAAAAACAATAGTTAAATAATTGATTATTGATTATAAATTGATTTTAATACTTTGCTTACTGTGCTTACAAAGTATCTTCAGTTTATATCAGTGAAGTGAAGCTCATAAGTGAACTTCCCTTCAGGGCCAGGTGCAAGGACTCTAAAGAGACTCTTGTTATGGAAAAATAAACTATTTATTGAAAATATAAGGATAAAGAGGATTTCTAACTCTAAGGGATTCTAACTCCACCCAAATAAAACTCGCTGGTTCTGCAAGGCTACATTCTGTCTCAGCTGTACTTCAAATTCCAATTCTTTCTCAAGCCAGCTTCTCTACTTCTCATCTTTAAACTAATATAACAAGACTTATTTTCTAATATCATCCTTATAGTATACTGAGGCAAAAAGGCATAGATGTGGGACAGAAGAACACTGGACCTGAATTGGGAGGTCTTGGCTTCATATCCTCTGTTGAACATTTATTAGTTGTATAACCTTGGGATCATTCAACCTCTCTGAATCCCAGCTTCTTCATATTAAAAAGGGGAAAATAGTAGTTGAAGTACCTCCATGCATTGTTAATAGAAGGCTGGAATAAGATCATACATACAAAATGCTTTGCAAACTTTAGTGCCATATTCATGGCAGTTATTATCATTGAAGGGATAATAGTCTATGTAACCTAAGAATCCCAAGTGGGGTACAATCCATGGAACCCCAAGATGCCAAGGGCAGTTGAGGACTGTTGGAACCAGGATATTTGAGGACTGTTGGAACCAGGGAATCCTCAAAGCAGAGGACTCCCTGGGTTTTGGGGGAGCTAGGATGGAAGGTGGTAGGAACCAGACTCCTAGGCCTTAGCAATATCTCATACCAGTAGAGCTTTGTGTTATTACCCTGCAAATCTTGTTTGACATCCAGTTCTGATTGACCCACATTCAAATAGACTACTGTTACTGCTTAAAAAAACCTCACAGGAAGTTAGCTGAGACAAACATCATTATCTCTGCAGACTTCCAATCAAAATACCAGTATTACATCTAAAGCTTACTCAGTTAACTTTATTACTTATTTATTAGATAGAGAAAAGAGCAGAACTGTGAAGGGGTGGGGATGGGGGGGGGGGTTTCTAGGCCAGGGTAAAGCCAGCCCTGAAGCTCAATTAATTAGCTGTAGAGTCCTCTTTATCCTATTTCCTTACAATCATTCTCTTCCCATTTCATTTTGTTATTAAAAGAGTTATTCTATAGTTCAGATAGTGTTTGATTTTCTTCAGATGGGAAAGGCCATAGTACATTGACTCACCAAGAGAGATTCTCCATATTCCATCAAGGACTGGCAGTTGGTCAGGAAGTTCAGCTGTGTAGGGCCTTTTGATTTTATCACTTGTCCTTGATTGTGGACTTCACCTATTAGTCAGAAACATCTCTTCTTGTGGAGATACTCCTTCTCTCAACTAAACCATCAAGTTGGGGAAGAATAAAACAAATCCTCTCAGTGAAACCACTGGTCGTTCTTCCTCAAGTAGGAACAGCTGGGCCTGCCTCTTTGTGGGAGGGTCTTCTAAGGTTACTGGCCCTTGTGTACTTATCCCCCACTAGAGACTGTGAGCTTGCCGGTTTCATCAGCTTGCAACCTGCTTAGTTCTTACAATTTGGTGAGTCAGCCAGGCTTGAGTTCCATATTGCCCTTTCTCATGGATTGCATTGCACAAGGGGTAGAACAGTGTTTCTGGCAGAATTGGTTTACCTGAATCTGAGAACCAGATGCCTCTCACTAGCTTGACCCCTAGATGTTTCTTCTAGCTTTCCCCTTCTCTTAGGGCAGGGGTCGGCAACCTATGGCTCTCCAGTCATATCTGGCTCTTTTGAGGGCCAGATATGGCTCTTTCTGCAGGAGCCATAAAGTAAATTTTTTTCAGGCACTGTTACAGGAGTGCACACTGTGAGCACTGTATGGCTCTCACGAAATTACATTTTAAAAAATGTGGCGTTTATGGCTCTCATGGCCAAAAAGGTTGCCGACCCCTGTCTTAGGGAGTAGGCTTGTTTGAGATCTGTTTTATCCACCAAGGAGGAGTTTAAAACACAAATTGGGTCATGCTTGCAATTCTATTTATTAAATTGGTTGCACATCTACTTCCTCTTTGTAGCCTAGTATGCATTGACTAGGAGTAAAGTGAAGAGGTGTGGAAGAGTAACCTTCCTTTCCCTACTCCCTAGATATAAAAACATCAGGGAGCTGCTTGCTTCCACTGCCATGTGGGCAGGGAGTTAAGAGGGTGGAAGAGTCTCCTCAGGGAAAAGCATTTAGGAGTCTAATTGTTGCCTAAAAGAAATACCCCAGTTTCAAAGGCACCAAGCACTCAGGTGTTAGCAATGCAAGGGAAATGGGGTTTATACTTTACCAGCCCTGTGAAAAGTGGCTTACAAAGATCCCCAGTCAGTGTCTAGTCAAATGTGAGAGGCAACAGCAACAGGCAGTGGTAGGAGCAGGAGCAGCAGCAGAAGCAGCAGCAGAGTGGCAAAGGCTTATAAAACTAATCTATTTTTTAAAACTGCTCTACAACTTAGAGTGGAGCTAGGGTTCTAAACTCCAGACTTTTGGTCATCATACTGTAAGCTTAAAATTAGTATTCAATAACTCCAAAAATTTTATTTTATAAAGTTTATTAATTTTATAAAGTTTTTTTTATTATTTTATTAATAAACTTCACAAAGTTTATTAATAATCACTTGAATAAATTAAAACAGATAAAAATCCAAGCCCATGTAAGTTCTGCTTCAGCAGCTGCAATCACAGGAAGAGAGAGAGAGGCAGGGCTACACAAAACTTATATCTTCCCTACCTTAGAACGTAACATGAGAACGAAAGTTAGATGCAGGAAATTGGAGTCCTGGGAAGCAGATTCTAATTACACAGTAGCAACCCTGCACCAAGCAAATCTAACTAATGTCATTTTTCCAACAGCATATGTTCGCATCAGGTTTCTGTATCACATTTTGTTAATTGTTATATTTCAAACATTTTCATTATTATTATATTTGTTATGGTAATCTGTGATAAGTAATCTTTAATGTTAATATTATAACTGGGGAGAGGGGCCAGCACCATCTATAAATGTTGTGTGTTCTAATGTTCTACTAAACACTCATACCCCATCTCTCTCTCTCTCTCTCTGCCATCACTACTCTCTCAGATACAATAATATCTAAGAATATTACATAAACTTAATTGATAGATTGACTCCAATTTTGAAAGAAGTGTGGATAAAAATCTATCAAATTGCATTGCATGCTAGAAAGAAATCTTTTATGAAAGGAAGAGTCAATCTATATGGCAAACTTCATTGTCCTTTTTTAAGAAACTGCCACATCCACCTTAGCCTTCAGCAACCACCATTGATTGATCAGCAGTAATTAATATCAAGTCAAAACCCTCTACAAACAAAAAGATTACAACTCACTGAAAGTTCAGTTGATGGTTAACCCTTTCTAGCAATAAAATATTTTTAATTAAGCTCTGTACATTGTTTTTATATTTAATTTAGATTTCTACATAATATACTATGGTATAATTCAAATATAACTTTTATATGCATTGGGAAACCCAAAAAATTTGTGTAACTCACTTCATTGTAATATTCATTTTCCTGCAGTGTCTGGAACTTTACCTACAATATCTTCAAGGTATGCCTGTACAGGAAACATAGATAAAAATGTAGATATATGCAGGGTGAAAATAAGAGACTGAAATGATATTTACTTTGTGTCAAGTGGTTTGAAAAAAAAAAAGCAGGACTTTCGGTCATATTGTTAGAGAAAACAAGAAATGTAAAATTCAAGATATTAGGGGAGATGACATGAAGGAAATAATGTTAATAAATGCATATCCACCCAAAAAGTTAACAACTAAATTAGTAAAGGAAAAGCTAAGTGAATTTTAAAAGACATAGATACCAGCACAATAATTGCAGAAGGCTGAAATTATCTTTTCTCGGTGATAGATAAAATCTGACAAAAAGATAAAGAAAACATGAAACAAAGAACTAAACAAACTTGTAGAAATTAGATTTGGAAGACATGTCATTTTTGAATGACAATATTACAAAATATATCTATTTCTCAATGTTACATGTTATCTCTACAAAAACATTATCTGATACGGGAGAATATCTGTTTACCTATCTGTTTAGGCAAAATATCAGTCCACAAAATAATGAAAATAGAAGCACATGTAAATTCTAGCGATCCAAATGAAGATTAAGAACAATTTTGATAACAAGTAGATAAAAAAAACAAGTCAAAGAAACAATTAGCAACCATGAGAACTAAAATAACAATAAGATTACATGCAAAAATAAGGGGGATGCAACTAAAGTAGATATATATGTAAGGGAAAATATATTTACACTGGGAACATGTGTATTTAATCAGAAGGATCAGCACAAATCCAAAAGAAGCCCAAAGGAAGAAATCTTTAAAATTGGAGAAGAAAAAAATATAAAATAGGAAACAAATTTTGTAGAATGAGATTTTAAAACCTAAATTGTTTTTAAAAACTAATTAAATGCAAAAACTCCTTTATTTTATTAAAAAATAGGAGAGTAAAATTAAAATGCCCAAATAGAAACTGAACAAAAACTGAGAAAAAATGTGAAATATCTGAATCTATTTTATACTATAATAGACTAGCAAAACTGAGAAATTAAAGAAAATCAGCGATTACTTAGAGTATTATTTTTTTTTTAATTTTTTTAAACCCTTAACTTCTGTGTATTGACTTATAGGTGGAATAGTGGTAAGGGTAGGCAATGGGGGTCAAGTGACTTGCCCAGGGTCACACAGCTGGGAAGTGTCTGAGGCCGGATTTGAACCTAGGACCTCCCGTCTCTAGGCCTGGCTCTCAATCCACTGAGCTACCCAGCTGCCCCCTTAGAGTATTATTAAATACCCAAAATAACAAAGTAATAAATAGAGACAAGAAATAACACAGTCCCTGGAAGCAAAGTTGAAAATGCTATAAAAAGAGGAATCAATTCAGATAGATTTACAGGTTAATTCTAGCAAACTTTTAAATATTAATTAAAAAAAAAAGACCAACTGATATCAATGATCCATAAGGTATTCTCAATCATCGAGAAAGAAAGCAATCTAACAAACTTCTGTTGTGGGGTAATAAAGCTGAATCCCCAGGGTTCAGAAAGGATACCTTTTGCAAGAATGCAAGACTTCAAAATTTAGCTTAAAAATAAAAGGAGAAATTTATTAATTTAGAAAGTAATGTTGAATCTGGCCAGGAGGATAGTATAAGTGGAACAGCAAGATGAAAGGCTGTTCCCAGAATCCATCCATTCTAGGGATTATATACTCTTTACAACAGTGGGGACATTATGCTGTGTCATGGTGAGGATGTGATACTAGAGTGGTAAACACTCAGGCATTCGGTGGGGGGTTTGGTCATATGACCGGAGTCTGCCTAAAGACCCTCATAGTTTAGGGCACAGATGGATGTCTGAGATACAGTCTGATGATATTGAGGTGTAGCCTGAAGGTGCATCTCTATGTCCATCTCAAATCTAAAGGGCGGTCCAAGAATGATAATTCTCTCAGGGTCTTATAGAAGTTATCAGATATTATTGGGTTTAGGAGTCACAAGGACAGAAGGGAGCAAAGGAATTTCCCTGCTTATAGTTTGCCTGAAACACCTCTATGGTTTTGGGGTACAATGCCCATGCCACTTTTTCATTAGAAAAAGATGTCCTTAATATCTATATGAAAGTATAAAGCAGAGGAATGGACTTATACATCAATATCTACTCTACATCTATTGTTCTACAAGATACTCCAAATGGGTTAAGTTCATCACCTCTTTTTTATATGCTTTGGTACCACCTTCCCAGTCTCCTCTCCTCAGGGTTAGAAAGTAGACAGTAGAGTATCAAACTCCTCCCAATGCCTTCATCTTCAGAGGGCAGAAACTGGGCTTTTTAACTCTCTTCATTCTGCACTTGCCATTCTGCCTGGTTCCAGCCCCAGGGAACAGGATGCCCCCATGATAGTGGCTCTTTAATCACTCCTATACCATTTCTTGCCTCTTTTTGTCTCTCCATACACCCATATTAGATTGCAAGCTCTGAGAGTAGAAGTACCTTTTTTTTAATTAATTATGTCCAGACTAGCACATAGCAAGCGCTTGATAAATATTTATTTGATTGGATTATATAGAATATCACTTGTAATAAATGTTTAGAGCATGAGCAAATCCCATCCTTTCTCTTTTTCTCTACCTTTCTCCCTCCTGAGATTTTTTCAAACACCATTCTCTGTACCTAAAGTTCTGTGCCCAAAGTCTGGTCTCACAATGAATTTTCCCTTTTTAAGTTGGAAGAAAAATACCACCAGTGTCTTTATTGACTGAGGCAATAAGAGAAAAACTCTGGCTTTTCTTTGGAGATGTGGGCAATTCTTGCCACATTGTATAATGCTCTCAGATAGGGTTACTGTGCTGGTTTGTTTTGCCTACTTTTTTTTCTTTATTACAAAGTTAAACTCACTAGTAAGGATGATTTCAAAAATGACTATGGTAATAAAAATAGCATCATTAAACATTCTGAAAATACGAATAAAATCTAAAAGTCCAGCAAGAAAGACTTCAATGAACTAGCTTTTTCATGAAGGAAAAATTTTTTAAAGTAAGTAGACCAAAATCTTATAGAATCATGGAATATAGAACTGGAGTGGACCTTAGCCAATGTAATTGTTTCATATTGTAGATGAAGAAACTAGTGCCCAGAGTGCTTAAACCAATATATAGCAAACCCCTGTTGGAAAATGAGATTCTCCAATTCTTTGCATTTTACCAGGTTGAGGCTTTGATCTGTACCACTGAAAGGAAACTTCACATTAATTCAATAAACATTCAACAAAGTATCTCATTCACCCTCAGGACAGTTCTCTCTACTAAATACTCAATAAATGGTTTGTTGAATTGAATTACAATTACAAATTTACCAAAGTTACACCTGAGGACATTCATGAACAAGCCTTATTACTTTATATTGAAGCAAAATAATCTTTTAAACAAATTTGGTAAAATTTGCTGTATATTTTTTCTCAAATATTTCTTAACCCAGAAGATAGATAAAGAGGAAAAAATACATCTCTACTATGTAATTCTTGCAAAATCCATCAGAAATTTATGCCAAAATGAGGTGGGGAAAGATGACAAAAATGAAATGAGGCTAATTGTTTATTATTTATTACAGAAGAAGGTTTAGCATATATAAGAGATTCTAACTCTAAATCAGTGAGTATTTTTGTCCCTCTCCCTAAAGAGCTGCTAACATTTATAAAGCTAAGCTTTAGGAATAACCTTTAAAATACTGCTTACAAAGATGTCACCAGGGATACACTGAAGACGAGCAGACTAAAAAGTTTTCATTTTCTAACAGCAGGAGAAAGAGAGATGGAGGGACTAAAGAAACCAAGAGGGAGAAGTGGGAAGGAGGAGGAAAAAGGGGAGAGAACAAGAGAAGGATTTTAACAGGGCCTCTTGGAAATAATATAGCCGCCTAATAGTGAGAATTTCAGGGATTGTAGCAGTTTGGGAAAGATGTTTCCAGGATAAGTGGCTCTTTCAGTGTCTCTCAATTAATAACACTAAGAAAGCTAGCTACCCTGCTGAAATGTAAGGGTTGCCTTACAAGATTTAAGTCTTAGAAATAATCCTTGAACTATGTTAAACAGCATTGTTCTGCAATGGATTTATCTTCCTTCTAGAGAAATTCTGTAAAGTGTACTTTGTGAATTCTACAAGGAAATAAAATCATTTTAACTACCAAACTACCTTGGTGAATTTTTACTTATCAATAGTGCTTATTTGAGACTTATGGGTTAAGATGGTGGCTGAGTAGAAGCTGGGCCACTTTCTCTCCTTACAAACTGATATAGTACACATCCAAAGGACAAGAAAATAAAATCCAGATGAAAGAAGGGACCACACAATAGGGCGTAGTATTAAAGGTACATGGGATTTGGGCACTTCCACGCTATAAGGGTGGGAAATAGCTCCCAACTTAATGCTTCCAGATAAAGCCTCCCCCACCCCACCCACAGTACCAGAGTCAGAGGCTGTGCTCCAGATTTAGAATGAGCGGGGGAACAAAATCTAGCCCCTAGGCAGCTAGCTGGCACTACTAGGAGCTTGCCACTGCGAGCAGCAAGACTGGAAACCACAGGTGGCTAGAAAACTCAGACCCCAATTGGACACGGGAGTAGGGCTGAGAGAGGCAGCAACAGCTCCCAGCACGCTCAGACTCAGGGGAAAATGTCAGGTGGAGGAGCAAGCTAGTGCCAAGTTCTGGGCTCTGGGCAGCTGGCTAGGACCACGGAGGCTTGACCCTGAAAACAGCTAGACCAGATACCCCAGGAGGGTCCCCAGAGAAGCTGAGAATCTCACAAAGTAGCCTCAGCCAAAAAACTGCTCCCTAACTCCATACAAAGAGAATCAGATTGCCTTACTCAGACTTCTGGCAGATAAAACATAATGATGTCAATCAAGGCCAATCAAGAAATAAATAAGAAGACTAAGAAAAAAGCTCAAATACTTGATAACTTCCGCACAGGAAAAAAAAAAACAGAAAACAGAGGAGGACAAACAATTAAAGACATCCAAACCTTCCCAAAAAAATGAAAATGGGTCACAAGATCTTGAAGAGTTGAAATCTGAGATTGAGAAAAATGGAAGAGATCTCGCAAGAAAATAACAGTTTAAAAGGCAAAATTTCTCATTTGGAAAGTGAGGCATAGAAATCAAATGAATTGATAAGCAAACTGAAGACAAGAAATGACCAGCTAGAAGCCTTGAAGAACCAGATAGCCCAGATTGAAAAGGAAAACAAGTCTCTAAAGGCTAGAATTGGGAAATTAGAAGACAATGATTTCTCAAGACAGCAAGAACAAATAAAGCAAAGTCAAAAGACTTATAAAATAGAAGGAAACATGTAATACCTCACTGAAAAATTGACAGATCAAGAAAACAGGTCTAGAAGAGACAATTTGAGAATCATTGGTCTACCTGAAAAACCAGAAATTAATAGAAATTTGGACTCCATACTAAAAGAAATTATTCAGCAAAACTGCCTTGAAGTTCTACAACAAGATGGCAATATAGACATTGAAAGGATCCATAGTTCACCTCTACACTAGATCCTGAAAAGACAACCCCCAGGTATATAATAGCTAAATTCAAGAGCTCCCAAGTAAAAGAAAAAATATTACAAGAAACCAGAAAGAGACAATTCAGATATCAATGGGCACCGATCAGGATCACACAGGACCTGACAGCCTCCACACTAAAAGACCACTAGGCTTTGAATATGATATTCAGAAAGGCAAGAGAACTGGGTCTACAACCAAGGATCACCTACCCATCAAAACTGACTATATACTTCCAGGGAAAAGTATGGTCATTCAAAGAGATAGAAGATTTCCAAGTATTTGCACAGAAAAGACCAGGACTAAATGGAAAGTTCGATATCCAACCACAAAAACCAAGAGAAACATGAAAAGGTAAATAAGAAACAGAGGGGGGAAAAAAGAAGATTCTTTTTCTTAAATTTGACACTTTAAGGGCTTTAATAAAATCAAATTATTTGTATTCCTATATGGAGAAATGTTATGTGTAATTCTCAAAAACTATATTCACTATTATAGTAATTAGAAGAATTATTCATAGATTTTATTCATATTATATTATGATATTATTAGATATCTAATTTGAATATTAGATAATATTCCTAGGTTGGAGCACTAAATGGTCTAAGATGAGACAGGGAGGGGAAAAAAGAGGGGGGTGAATACTAGATGGCATCAAGAGAAACTTGAATGAATAAAAAATAGGATATTCTATACCACACAAAGAGAGCATGGGAAGGGGAGGGGATCAATACTATTATAAAAAAGAAGAGGAAGAGAGCATTAAGAAGTAATATTTAAACCTTACTCTCAGTGGAATTAACACTGAGAGGGAAGAGTAGCTATATTCATTGGGATACAGCATTCTATCTAACACTACTGAGAAAGTCAGAAGGCATGAACCAAAGGGAGCAGGGGAGTGGGGAGGGCAAAAAAGGGAAGGGAGAAGAAGAGGGAGGGAATTCATTAGGCCTTAAAAAATAAAAAGAGAGGAATAATAAAGGAGAGGGTGGAAAATGAAGTAAATCAAGGAGGGGAAAAGGGGGCCTGGTCTAAAACAAACCACTGGTT
This sequence comes from Gracilinanus agilis, assembly GCF_016433145.1. NCBI lineage: Eukaryota > Metazoa > Chordata > Mammalia > Didelphimorphia > Didelphidae > Gracilinanus > Gracilinanus agilis. Next base: position 26,933,412 of record NC_058135.1, read on the forward strand.
TAATAGGAAATAGCATAAGAAGAAGGGGTAGAACTAGGAGAGGATACCAAAATGCTGGGGAATACACAACTGATTATTATAACTCTGAATGTGAATGGGATGAACTCGCCCATAAAATGGAAGCAAATAGCAGAGTGGATTAGAAACCAAAATCCATATGTTGTCTACAAGAAACACATATGAGGCGGTTTGATATACACAGGTTAAAGTGAAGGGCTAGAGCAAAATCTTTTGGGCTTCAAATGAGAAAAAGAAGGAAGGAGTGGCAATCATGATCTCTGACAGAGCCAAAGTAAAAATAGATTTGGTTAAAAGAGATAGGGAAGGTAATTACATCCTGATAAAAGGCAGTATAGACAATGAGGAAATAACATTGCTCAATATGTATGTACCAAGCTCAAGAAGGAAATAGATAGTAAAACCATAATAGTGGGAGATCTAAATATTCCTCTTTCAGATCTAGATAAATCAAACCAAAAAATAAATAAGAAAGAGGTAAGACAGGTGAATGAAGTCATAGAAAAATTAGATTTAATTGATATGTGGAGAAAAATCAATAGGGACAAAAAGGAATACACCTTCTTTTCAGCTGCACATGGTACATTGACAAAGATTGACCATGTAATAGGGCATAGAAACATTGCAAACAAATGCAAAAGAGCAGAAATAATAAATGTAACCTTCTCAGATCATAATACAATAAAAATAATAATTAGTAAGGGCACATGGACAGGCAAATCAAAAATTAATTGGAAATTAATTGGAAAATAATGATTCTCCAAAACCAGTTAGTTAAAAAAGAAATCATAGAAACAATCAATAATTTCATTGAAGAGAACGACAATGATGAAACACCCTACCAAACTCTGTGGGATTCAGCTAAGTCAGTACTCGGGGGGAAATTTATATCCTTGAATGCATATATTAGCAAATTAGAGAAGGCAAAGATCAATGAACTGGGCAAGAAAATTAAAGAACTAGAAAGGGAACAAATTAAAAATCCTTAGTTAAAGACCAAATTAGAGATTATAAAAATTAAAGGAGAAATCAATAAAATTGAGAGTAAAATATCTATTAAATTAATAAATTAAGACTAGGAGCTGGTACTTTGAAAAAAGAAACAAAATTGACAAAGTACTGGTCAATCTAATTTAAAAAAGGAAAGAAGAAAACCAAATCATCAGTATCAAAGATGAAAAGGGAGACCTCAACTCTAATGAAGAGGAAATCAAGGCAATCATTAAAAACTATTTTGTTCAATTATATGGCAATAAATATAGCAATCTAGGTGAGATGGATGAATATTTACAAAAAATATAAATTGCCTAGATTAACAGTAGAAGAAATAGAATATTTAAATAATCCCATATCAGAAAAAGAAATTGAACAAGCCATCAAAGAACTCCCTAAGAAAAAATCCCCAGGACCAGATAGATTCACAAGTGAATTCTATCAAACCTTCAAAGAACAACTAATTCCAATACAATACAAATTATTTAACAAAATGAGCAAAGAAGGAGTTCTAGTAAACTCCTTTTATGATACAAATATAGTACTGACCCAAAAGCCAAGTAGATCCAAAACAGAGAAAGAAAATTACAGACCAATATCCTTAATGAACATAGATGCAAAAATCTTAAATAGAATACTAGCAAAAAGACTCCAGTAAGTGATCACGAGGGTTATCAAACATGATCAGGTAGTATTTTTACTAGGAATGCAACAGGAAAACCATTCACATAATTGACCATATCAAGAAGCAAACCAACAAAAACCACATGATTATCTCAATAGATGCTGAAAAAGCCTTTGAGAAAAAATAACATCCATTCCTATTGAAAACCCTAGAAAATATGGGAATAGAAGGACCTTTCCTAAAAATAATAAACAGTATATATCTAAAACCATCAACAAGTATAATATGCAATGGGAATAAATTAGAAGCTTTCCCAATAAGATCAGGAGTGAAACAAGGATGCCCACTATCACCTCTATTATTTAACATTGTACTAGAAACACTAGCAGTAGCAATTAGAGAAGAAAAAGAAATTGAAGGTATTAAAATAGGCAATGAGGAGACTAAGCTATCACTCTTTGCATATGATACGATGGTATACTTAAAAAATCCTAGAGAATCAACTAAAAAGCTAATAGAAATAATCAACAACTTTAGCAAAGTTGCAGGATACAAAATAAATGCACAGAAATCATCAGCATTTCTATATATTTCCAACACATCACAGCAGCAAGAGGTAGAAAGAGAAACACCATTTAAAATCACCCTAGACAATATAAAATACTTAGGAATCTATCTATCAAAACAAACACAAGAATTATACAAACACAACTACAAAACACTTTTCAAACAGTTAAAACTAGATCTAAACAATTGGAAAAACATTGAGTGCTCATGGGTAGGATGAGGTAACATAATAAAAATGACCATTCTACCCAAATCAATTTACCTATTTAGTGCCATACCTATTGAACTTCCAATTTTTTTTTTACTAAATTAAAAAAACTATAACAAAGTTCATTTGGAATAACAAAAGATCAAGAATATCAAGGGAAATAATGAAAAAAATGTGAAGGAAGGGGTCCTAGCAGTACCAGATATTAAACTATACTACAAAGCAATGGTCATCAAAATGGTATGGTACTGGCTAAGAGACAGAAAGAGGATCAGTAGAATATACTTTGGGTAAGTGACGTCAGCAAGACAGTGTATGATAAACCCAAAGAACCCAACTTTTGGGATAAAAATCCACTGTTTGACAAAAACTGCTGGGAAAATTGGAAAACAATATGGGAGAGGTTAGGTTTAGATCAACACCTCACACCCTACACCAAGATAAACTCAGAATGGGTGAATGACTGGAATATAAAGAAGGAAACTATGAGTAAATTAGGTGAATATAGAATAGCATACCTGTCAGATCTCTGGGAAAGGAAAGATTTTTAAACCAAGCAAGAGTTAGAAAAAATTACAAAATATAAAATAAATAATTTTGATTATATTAAATTTAAAAGGTTTTGTACAAACAAAAACACTGCAACCAAAATCAGAAGGGAAACAACAAACTGGGAAAAAATCTTTATAGCAAAAAACTCTGACAGGTCTAATTACTCAAATATACAAGGAGCTAAATCAATTGTATAAAAAGTCAAGCCATTCCCCAATTGATAAATGAGCAAGGGACATGAATAGGCAATTTTCAGATAAAGAAATCAAAAGTATCAATAAGCACAGGAGAAAGTGTTCTAAATCTCTAATAATTAGATAAATGCAAATCAAAATAACTCTGAGGTATCATGTCACACCTAGCAGATTGGCTAAAATGAGAGCAGGGGAGAGTAATAAATGTTGGAGGGGATGTGGCAAAATTGGGACATTAATACATTGCTGGTGGAATTGTGAACTGATCCAACCATTCTGAATGGCAATTTGGAATGATAAAAGACTGCCTGTCCTTCAATCCAGCCATAGTATTGCTGGGTTTGTACCCCAAAGAGATCATAGATAAAAATACTTGTACAAAGATATTTATAGCCGCGATTTTTGTGGTGGCAAAAAACTGGAAGACGAAGGTATGTCCTTCAATTGGGGAATGGCTGAACAAACTGTGGTATATGCTGGTGATGGAATACTATTGTGCTCAAAGGAATAATAAACTAGAGGAATTCCATGTGAACTGGAAAGACCTCCGGGAATTGATGCAGAGTGAAAGGAGCAGAGCCAGAAGAACATTGTACACAGAGACTGAAAACTGTGGTAAAATCGAATGTAATGAACTTCTGTACTGGCAGCAATGCAATGACCCAGGACAATTCTGAGGGATTTATGGAAAGGAACGCTACCCACATTCAGAGGAAGAACTGCAGGAGTGGAAACACAGAAGTAAAACAACCACTTGAACACATGGGTTGGTGCGGACATGGTTGGGGATGTAGACACTAAATGACCACACCAATGTAACTATCAATAATATGTAAATAATTCTTGACTGATCACACATGTTAAAACCAGTGGAAATGCATGTTGGATATGGGGGAGGTTTAAGGGGGTGAAGAGTAAAATAAAAACATGAATTATGTAAAAAACATAAAAAAATAGTGCTTATTTGGAATGCCTTCCTGATCAGTTTCCTAATTCTTATAGTCAGAAACTAAGCATTTTCCAAATTCCTCTTCTCTGTGATATGAAATGTTCTTGTACTAAAGTCAATTTATTTTCTCCCTACTATCCTACATGTCTCAACTCTTCTCGTCACATACCACTTTCCCCTTCTTCCACCCTTCCCCCCCAAAAAAAATTAAAATAGTTTCTTTTAGAGTTAATATTGTGATGAAAGGGTTATACTGAATCAATTATCACAACTTTCCTTTTCACCTAAAGACTAAGAAGGAGAGAGGCTGGGAATATGCCACTTGTAATTCCAGTTAGTTACCCACTAACTGTAAATGACAGATTAGTTTCAGAATTGTAATTATATATTGATGGAATTGACTCAGACAAGTTCTGGGGTTTCCAAAGATGGTCTATGGCTACTCTTGGTTACACAGAGGCCTTGGCTACTTTTGTAGGTACCTGACATGGTTAAATGGACCTGAGGACACAAGCTTCAAGTCAGAATGCTTTCAAAGAGGAACAGCTACTCCCTTTTTCTGATATTCTTTTCATCTGCCTCAATTTGAAAAACAAAATTCAAGCTGAATTGAGTAGACTGAGTCAAACTGAATCAAATCCAGAGCAAAAGTTACTGATTTACCAAACACTTGAACAAGTCACATTTACCTGAAATGAGCTAGATATGCCTGTCTCTTTGCACCCCCTGCCCCCAAAATGATCCTGCTGAGCCACTTTAAAACAAAATCTCATCTCATTTTTAAAAGTATTTAATTCAATGGCTATAATGACAATATTTTTCACAAAGACCTCAGTTTTTTGTCACTACCAAAAGACCAACCATAAATGTAAAAATGTTTATATATAATATACTTAAAAAACTATTACTCTTTCTTGATCAAATAAATTGTTCCTTTGTAATAATAATTTTACTAGATGTGTTTTTCGAAAAACTTTTTAAAATGTATATAATAAAATTTATTTATTATAGCTTCTGTGATGATCTCTTCCTTGACTCATCATGAACTTTTACATTCATGATATTTTTTTCATGTTTCTCCAATTTGTTAATGATATATATATATATACATATATATATATATATATAT
>NC_058135.1:26939034-26976660 GCF_016433145.1 Gracilinanus agilis
ATGTGTATAAGAGACAGAAGGAAGGAAGGAAGGAAGGAAGGAAGGAAGGAAGGAAGGAAGGAAGGAAAGAAGGAAGGAAGGATGATTTTTGAAGATGTCCTGGCTTATGTTTAAATCTAATTCAAGTCATCCTCTATGTAGAATGGGAACTCCTAATGCCATATTTTCTTCACTATTCCATTGCTCTCTGTAATGGGCTTTCAGGAAAGAGACATGCAAATCCCAGTGATTGATTGGACTCTTTTACTATGCTCTTTCATGTGTGCTCATCTTGAATGGATCTATTTCACAGCTTTTTGAAGCCCACACACAGAAAATTCATGCATGATCTGAAGCCAGCTTGAGAGTATCAGACTAACAGCACAGATGTCCTAGTCCTAGACATGGGGAGCAGCAGCTAAAAAAGCAGGATGCTTGTGTTGCATGAATGGCCCAATGGGCATCTTTCCAATTTCAGAGGTCTTCTAAAACAGGTTGATTCAAAGGGAAGCAATACTTTCCAAATGAATATTCTGGAAAAGGTCTGTTGAAGTTAGACTCTGGATATGAAGATTAGGTGATAATTAAATGTATTTTAAGATAGTCATCTCCAAAAAGCATCTAGGCAGAAGTTATAGAGATTAGGTAAGGACAGAGTCAAGTTAAATTTAGGAATTAAGATGAATATAAAAGCATTTTCTAAGCAATTTAAGGGATAAATCTGTCTAAAGGTCAAAAAAACACCCACTTGGGGTTTTTTATTTTGTTTTGTTTTGTTTTGTTTTTCTGAAAGCAGGCAGTAACCAAATGGATTCCTGTCACTTGGGTTATCTAGAGAAAAGTCAAGGTACAAACTTAGCAGAATCTCACAGGAGTCCAATTTTTTAAAGAACTTGCCTTATTTAATAGTAAACCTAGAGAGAAGGAAGCAGCTTGCATGAGTCACCTTTAGAACTAGAGGCACAATTAAGTGGAGTTCAGGACTGCCTCAGTTCTGACACTTTCTCTCCCTACTGAGACCTTACTCTAGCATAGCAGAGCTATAAGGGGAGCTGGGGCTGGCAGGGGAGAAGCAGGCAAAAAAGATAGTTAAGTCATCAAGCACATCTTCCCACTTAACTGAGAAATATTCAATTGCAAACTCTTTAAAGACTGGAGCTGTTATTTTTAATCTTTATATCCCAGTGATCAAGACAAGCATAGAGTAGATGCCTCGTAAATGACTTGTGAACTGAAATCAAGCAGTTTAGGTGTGTTGTATTTAGGGGAACAGTGCCATCATTCTGCGTAATTTTAAATTTCAGCATTCTCATTTGCTTGTGTTTCATATAGGTACCAAGGGATTACTATTAGACAATACAACAGTATAGGACTTTTCATTGTATGAAGTATAATATTCATGCATTTTTTACTTGGACTTTGATTAATTTGGTCTGATTTATTTGGAACTCACAGATGAGAAAAAGCTTCTAATGATGAAGGTTAATACCAAGAGTTTACTGGAACAATAAGAGGTTAAATGATTTTCCTAGGGTCACACCATTATGTGTCACAGTGGAGGACTTGAACTCAAGCCTTCTTCATTTTCCATCCATTGTAGATATATACTTGACTTGTGCTACTGTTACTACTATTACTGCTGCTGCTACTACAACCTCTACTGCTATTATTGCAATTTTTATAATGACTGCTCCTGCTGCTGTTGCTGCTGCTGCTGCTACCACCACCACCACCACCACCACCACCACCACCACTACTACTACTACTACTACTACTACTACTATTGCTACTGCTGCTGCTATCACAGTCACAGAAGTCGTTGGCACATTGGAGTAAGTACTGATCTTGGAGTCAGGAAGAGGAAGAACTGAGTTCAAAACCTATCATAGACACTCACTATCTATGTGATCCTGACCAACTACTTAACTTTTCTTTATTTCTTTGTCTGTAAAAATCTATAAAACCTACATTCTGGGGTTGGGTGAAGATCAAATATATATGATGTAATATATATAGAGAGAGTGCTTTGCAAACCTTAAAACATTCTACAAGCACTTTATATATACATATATATGTGTGTGTGTACATATATTATAATAAGTGATATGCTAGATTTATAATCTGTTAGATCACAAGTACTTTATATATACATATATGTGTGTGTGTGTGTATATATATTTTATAATAAGTGATATGCTAGATTTATAATCTGTTAGATCACAAGTACTTTATATATACATATATATATGTGTGTGTGTGTACATATATTATAATAAGTGATATGCTAGATTTATAATCTGTTAGATCACAAGTTCCATTAGGGCAAGGATTGTCAGCAATGAGCATAGTGTCTGACATATAGTAAGCACTTAATAAAATGTTATTGATTGATGTTGAGTTTTGAAAAGCTCTTTACAAATATTATCTTATTTTATCTCCATAAAACCTTTAGTCTTAAAGTGCTACAGCTATTATTATTAAACTCTAACACCAGGGTAATGGGGACCTCACAAGTTAAGATACATAATTAATAAATGAATGTCTTTTTGAAATTCAAATCAGCTTATCCTAAAATTATGCCTACAACTCCATATGTTTTCATCAATAAAATTATCTCAAGTGGAAACTGCCCAGAGTTCTATCAAGGTTAGAAATTTGGAGAATGACCTGATAACCAAATAAAACTTACCTTTATTTTTCCAAGATGGTCAATGGTATAAAGTAAATTCTGGCCACCCAAAATTCCTTCTTCTGTCTTTTCCTATGTAGAGTTTTGTCCTACAGGACATCACCTATCATCACTCCATCCCTATTCCCAGAAGCACTAATTAGTGATCTGAAATCATGAAAATGTCTCCTGCCTGATGGGCTCATATATTCCACAGCTCCTATTTTTGAGACTAAATATTCTAATCTTGCCCAGATTTAGAGTGCAGAGGCCACTTACAGGCCAACTCCAATATTGAACTGTATGGATACTATATAGCATGTACCTGGTCTGATTTGTCCCTCCTTAAGCAGATAACCCTCTCCTCCACAGGGCTCGCCATACTGGTGCTTTACTTGATGTGCACATACTATCTCTTTTAGCCAATTGTTGCTCAGAAATCTCAAATTCAAGAGATCCAACATTCTAAACCACCCTCCAAAGGAAGCATGGACTGCAGGTATTCATTGCCTTTTGAATGCCCTATTTATTTTTTTATTGTTTTCTGCAAATGATGCCTGTTTAAGCAGAGGCAGGGGCATGCAGCATATTTATTAAAAAAAATTATAATGAACACATACATCTGGCTAACCTTAACAAAGACCTAGAAAAGATGTAGCATCCACTTAGAATAGATTCAGAAATCTGGAACTGGAAGAGTCTATGCAACCTCATTCTACAGGTGAGGAAACTGAGGCTTGTGGAAGTAAATTACATCCAAGGTTAAAAATAGCAGAAGTAGGATTTGAACATTCAGCCTCTAACTCAGGAGTCAGCACTCTTTCCCTCATGCAACACTACTAGATAATACAGAGAAATATTTTCTGAAAAAGATATTGTTCTTAGAACAGCTTGGGTAGCACCAGGGCTGGAGTCAGGAAGAGCTGGGTTCAAACTTGGACTCAGAGACGTCCTAGCTTTGTGATCCTGGGGAAGTCACTTAACCCCAATTGCCTAGAGTTTGCTGCTCCTCTGTCTTAGAATTGAATCTAAGAGAGAAGGCAAGAGTTTTTTAAAAATGATAGTGTTCCAGATATGCATTATGTACTTGGATTTTTTTAGCTGAATTAAATATAGAGTTACTCAGGGTGCTTCCAGATGAAGTAGGAGCTGTATGTCCACTAGAATAGCCACAGCATCATGATCCCATATCTCCTGAGGCTTATCCATTTCCCATTCTCCACCACTTGGACCTGGCTCCATATGAAATCAGCCACATTAAGAGGAGATGAGTGAGTGAGTGAGAGCTTGGCCTTCTTATTTCTCTACTTCCTTGATGGCTCACTGGAATCCAGGAATGTGGTTTTCAATCCTAAAGGGACATAATTGAAGTCAAAATGCTAGAAAACTTGACCTCTATGCTGACTGAAGTCACTAGGTTCACACCTGACAGCCCAATAAGAAAACAAACTGCCATAACTAATTCTTCAAGTGTCAGGAGGGAAGCCCTAGCATATAATCATGTTGACATATGATACAGCCGGACAGGAAGGCAAAGGAGAAGAATACGAACGTCATAAAAGCATTTCAACACCTGCTAACCTTATTAATGTCATTACCTCCTGTTAAAACAACCCTTTGAAAGAGCAGATCTGGACTTCAAATCTGCTCAGTAGACTGTTAATGTCTCAACCTAATAACCAGTTTATATATTTGAAAGAGCAGTCACAGATTCAGGGGAGTACAAGTTGCACAACTGTCACTGCTTTCTACACACAATTCCAGCAAGGGTTTGGGGTGGTCTTTTTAATCTTACTTTTACTAATGAGGCCATCAGATGAGGCCACCATATTTAGCATGTTTCATGCAGCTTTATTCTTACATTTTATCCATCACAACTATTACTTGCTTAATGCATTTTAATTACTGTCATATTTTATTAGACTTGAGCCTTCAGGCTGGTTAAGCAAAGGGCACTACTTTAGAAATCCAATAAATCATCAGGGAAATCTCCAGCAAGGGCATGAGGGATACAGAATGTAAGAAGTTAAACAATATAAAAAGACAGCATGTCAGAAGAACTAATCACTCAGAAATAATTCCTCTATGAGGAGCCTCTGCTTCAGTCAGATTGGTCTATACCTTCTTTACTTCCACTTTTGCTGGTATATCATCCCTCCTGCTATTAACTTATCAAAACCCCACCCATCCTTCAAGCATAGGCAACCTACTTTCCCTATCTGGGTCTCAGTTTCCCTATGAATTAAACAAGAGGTTTAGATTAAGCTCTAAACATTTTATGTAGTGCTAGAATTTGTGTTAGGAAGATCTGGTCAAATTCCGGCTCTGATTCTTACTAGCTGTGTTTTACTTAACTCTATCTACTCTATCCACCTTCCTACCTAGTTACCTGTTCTAGTGATCTACCTACCTGTTTGTCTACCTGTCTGTGTGTCTATCTATCCATCCATCTCTATCTAGTACTTGCTGCAGGTGATTGTTTTAAAAAAGTTCAAATTATATGTAATTTTATCTAAGGCATTAAACAGATTTTAAAGGGTTTTTTTTAACAGACCTGTAATTTCATATGAAGGATTCCCTCTAACAATCTGATCTACAGGTTATAGTTCTGGAATGGCAGCATGGTATAGCAGATAGAAGCTAGCTTTTGAAATCAATAAGACCTAGGTTCAAATCATGTCTCTGATACATACTAGTCTATGTGATTCTAGGCAAATCCCTTAACTTTTGAGTGACCCCAATTGTCTAAGACTTTAGGTTTCAGAGAAAGTACAGATCTTTGGTTGGAAAAATTTCTCAGCAGATCTATATGCCAATGAAATGGAAGCTGTCATTTTATGTCATTATGTCAAAAACATGAATGTCAGTTCCTAACAATTCCTACCCAATCCAGACCTCACATTTTATGGGGATGAAGAAGTAATTTGCCCAAGATGACACAGAAGTCTTTATTCCTCTCCTTTCACAGTACTCTTCCCTCTGTACCACCCATACTCTTCTTGTGATCAATCAATAAATTAACAATCAATTTCTAAATATCATTTATAGAGCATTTATTATGTGTCAGCAACTGGACCAATCACTAGAGAATGAAACAATTCCTTCTCACAAGAAGCTTACATTTCAGTGAAGGGCCTGAATAGACATATACAAGATAAATACAATAAATACATATATAAACAAAGGAGGTTTAAGTGCAAGGTATTATGGAAGGGAGGGCATTAGAACTGGAAAATCTTCATACCCAAGATGATGACTGATCTGCATCTTAATAAAAGATACAAACTCTGAAATAAAGGTAAAAGCAGAGGGGAAGGCATCCATTTGAGGTATGGGATATGGGAAGAGCAAAAATGAGAAATAGAATGTGGTATGTAAGGAAGGCAAAGCAGAAGATGGAGCAAGGAATCAAAAAAAGTTGACTTTGGGTTGTTAAGGGATTTAAAAGATAAACAAAGCATTTTAATTTTTATCCTAGAAACAACAGGAAACCAAGAGAATTGATTGAATAAGTCATATACTCAAATTTGCACTTGAGGAAAATTAATTTGTGTAGAGGATAGACTGAAATAAGGAGAGTTTGAGTCAGGGAGACCAATTAAGAGGCTATTGCAATTATCTAGTTGAGAAATGATGAGAGCCTAACTAATATAGTAGCTATGTGAGAAGACAAAAAGGTGGGATGTTGTACTGCAGAAATAAGATTTGATGATTGATTAGATATATGGAGTGAGGAAAAGTGATGAATCCAGAATAATTCCAAAGTTATAAACCTAGGAGACCAGAAGTATGGTGGTATATGAAGATAAGGAAATGTGGAAGAGGATGGGGTTTTAGGAGAAAAACTAAGTTGTTTAATTTGGACATGTTGAGTTTGCGATATATCCTAGAAGAAATGTCTAATAAAAAATGTCTAATAAAAAACTGTATGATGCAGGTCTGAAAAAATATTGGGGCTTGATATAGACTGATAAGTAATATGCATTGCAATAATATTTAAGTCCAGGATAAAGACAAAGTCCTCAAAATAAGATTTCACTGGCCTAGGGAAGTCCTGGTGAGGAAACTCCCTCTGCCAATGCATATGATTACCTTCTCTGAGACCAAGACTTTAATTGACTCTCCCAGGGTCATAGCAAGTACGTAAGAGGAGGGTCTTGAGCTCAAGACTTACTGACTTGAAGACTGGCTCTCTATCTACTTACTTTACCATGGCTGCCTCCCATAACTAATCATCATTATTATTAGTGGTTAGGACCAGACACCAAAGTGAGAGGAAAGGAATAAGGTGCTAAAAAAAATGTTGTTAGAGTAAGAAACGGTAGGCAAAGCTTTATTTGCATGAATACCTCAGAGATTTATTGCCATTAGAGTAAGGAGGATGAGCTGGTAAGTACCTTCAAGACTTAAAGCCTCAAGCCTCAGGCTTAAGGCTCTGTGCCATCTGGAGCTCTCATCGAGTTGAGAGCCCATGGCTAATGTTACTTCTCTTTCTGTTATACACATTCTTTCCTAGTTCTCTATGCCATATATTGGTTATGGTTATAACCTCGTGAGCTTCAGAAGGTCAGGAGATTGATCAAGCAGAAGGTCTAGGAGCAAAATCTATGCTGGAGTTTAAAGCCATCCAGTCAATGATCAAAGTTCTGAGTAATGAACCTAGCAATAGCTGAGACAAGAGCTAATCCATCATCTATGCCATATTTAGAAGTGAAAATGGTAGTACCAATGCTATGTAGAAATGAAATTAAGATAACTCATTCTTCCTAGGACAGAGATAAAATAGAGGAGAGGATGCCCTGGGGTATTTGTCTTGCTATCTTTGCTATCTCTTTGCAAAGTTAAGAGCAAAAACAATAAAAGAAGCCAGAGCTACTATAGAAGTACAGCTTTTAAGGTGGCAGGCAAAAAGGGAAACCTAGGAAATGGTTCATATATAAAAAGAATAAATTTGGCCTACTCCCACAATGACCCCAACCCCTTCAAAGCATCTCATTTAGCAGCAGACAAAAGAATGACTCCATAAAAGTAACCTGCCCATTGCTGATGACACAGAGCCGGGCTACATGGCACCAAACAAGCTTATATGGCTCCCTTGGAGGGAAGCCACAGTCATTTGTAAGCAGTTGTTATCAATAATCCACTTTAACTCTTTGAAAGTGTAAATTGTATGACTTCATAGCTATAACAATGAAGGGAGTGAACAATTCATTTATCTCCCCTGCCCCTAGCCCTCAGCCTCTTTGTTTTCTCTGTAATGTCAGGAGTTGTTATTGCTGTTGTTTAGATCTGCTCCTAGACCTTCTGCTTGATCAATCTTCTGACCTTCTGAAGCTCACAAGGTCATAACCATCCTCAATATGTGTCACAGAGAACTAGGAAGATTCCTTCCTATACACAATAGAGGGAAAAATAACATCAGAGTCTTGTGCTCTTTGGGACCCCATTTAGGGTTTTCTTGGCAAAAGCACTGGACTGGTTTGCCATTTCCTTCTTGTCCATTTTATGTATGAAGAAACGGAGGCAAATCAAGTTAAGTGACTTGCCCAGGGTCACACAGCTAGTAAACATCTGAAGCCATATTTGAACTCAGGTCTTCCTGACTCCAGGCCTGGCACTCTATCTATTGTGCCACCTAGCTGCCCTAATATCAAGAGAATCACATTAAATACAGAAAGGACAGTTTAGATGTCATTCTGCTTTAGCTAGCTGGTGGGTTGCTTTACTTAATTCCCTACTGTTATTTTGGCAGATCCCTATAATATGATTAGATTGAATATTTATAATACTGTATTTAGGACAGTACAGAATCATGGATTATAAATTTTTGGAACAGGAAAATATCATCATTTGAAATTCAGGCAAAGAGAGAACCATTATAATCCCCCAACCAGAAAAAAGGGGAGCACTGGTATTCTACCACTGACAGTTCTGTCATTACCCACTAAGATATTCTCACCCCTAATTTTTATTTTTTCACCAATAACAATTTGCATATTCAGATAATTCATAGCTACCTTGTGAGATTCCAGATTCTTCAGTTACCAACGATTTCATTAGACAACCTAGCATTGTTATGGTATTAAAACCTATTAATGAATAAGATTTGAAAGGGCACAGAAAAATCTGAAAATTGGTTAAATATTAAGTTCCCCCTTTTGTTTTGAGTGAGCATCTCTGTTGGGACTCTCTGTAGAAACTGTACCTTTGGCATTATCTTGATCAAGTCACAATGTAATTTTAAAAAAAAAGTAAATTGCTCTCAGAAGTGGTGATGTAGTGACATCACCAACTCAAATATCACCCAATGACCAAATGGTTTTAGGCAGTCTCATCTCTCACCAGGGGCCTTCCATAACATTAATGACATCTGGGTTTCTTTCAAACCAGTGGATTTTGGACAGCATTGAAGGTTTTTCCCTTGAATAGTTCACAGCTCCAATTAGGAACAAAATTAGCCGCTATCACGGGATGTGATTCTTTTCACAGAAGGCTTCTTCTGAATCCATTTGCATTGCAAATGTCAAAACCCCTAAAGAAAATAAAAGGGAGAAAATAAAGACTATATTTCTGCCCAAGCAGTAATAATTCATTATCCAGCAATTATCTTGATAATAAACTTCCATTTCTCCGTTTAGGAGGTTTCTTTCAATATTGGAAATATCACAAAGGTTAGAGGCAATGTACAATACTCAAATACTAGCCATCAACAATTCATCTTTAAAGACAGACAAGAGAGAGTCTAATTAGTTAGTATGTCAGGAAAAGACTGAGTATTCACCAGATGATTCTCATTTGGTTGTCTATACAGAACAGCAATGCTAAAGAAAAAAGTAGGATTTGGGGTTCCAGATAATTAACTTCCATACCATTTCTTTCTTAGACTCTAATAAAAGTCCCTTGAAGTCTTCATTACCAAAGGAAATTTGTCAAGAACAAGAAAAAATATTCAGAAGACAGACAAAAAGTCCTTCCCCTAGCATTCTCCTTTTCCATTTTATAGTCACAACTTTGAAATAACAAATGATTGACCGATAGGTGCAAAGGGCTAGAGAGGCTTATTGAAACAAGGCAAGAAAGCAAGCAGACAGAGCAAGGTCAGAGGAAGAAAGAAAAGTAATATAGCAATAAAGAAGACTGCAGAGGGATTCTCTGAAATCCACAATCTTTCAGCAAAAAGGATATCTTTGGAAAGCTTTAAGGAGAAAGGATAAAAAGAAAAAGGAAAGATGAGGATGAGCAAAATAAATTAGAATGTGTTTTAAAATACATCATCAAAGAAGTGTTAATTAGTTGGGTTTCATGATCTGCTTCATATAGAAAATAAGGCGGGGTCAGGCATCAATGTGTTTGCATTCATCTCTGAGAAGACTAGATATTAGACCTCCCTGCCCATTTCTACTTCAGCATTTCACTTGCAAGAGAGGCTTGCATATTTAATATCTATTTCAAGAGAGCTCAAATAGTAATTCCAGCATGGTATTTCATAGGCCCTTGATAAATCTCTTAACCATATGCCATTAAGTGTCTAAGATTTCTCTGAGTCCTTTGCACTATTAAGACACTAACAGACTGAGATTATTGATTTTCCTTTGTTATGTCTCATCTGCCCAGGGTATATAGTTTCTCTCCAGTGTCCTCCTAGACCCACTTAAGAGCTAGGGATCATCTTTCTAATAGTGCCACATTTTTAGGTTGAGACTTAGCAACTTTTCAGCCTACCCACTTGTAACAATTTTCGGATTGCTTAGAGAATCAAGTGAAAGGGGGGAACTCACTAGACGGTCTTAAGAATAAAAAAAGAAAAGAGAGCAGAAAAGATTTTAAAAGTATCTATTTCAAGGCAGTTGTGAAGTTGTTTTTTCCTTAATAATTTGGACCTTGAGTCACATAATCGAGAGTGAACTTAACAACGATAATCCAGACTCCCCAATCCGCAGCTTCTGCAATTAAGGAAAATAAAACCTAAAAGAGTTGACTTGAAGATATGGCATTTATATTCAGATTTAGTGACTACAGTTTTTTTACTCCAAGGTGAGAATTGTTTCTACTGTACTACCTTACCTCCCTCTAGACAGTACTTCATTCATTTAAGTAGAATCCAAAGGATTAGAGATAAGGAGCTTGGGCTACTATTTATTGGTGATACTGCCTTTATGGTGTCCTCAGTGACCCTGAAAGATTAAGAAATAAAATAAAATACAGAAGCATTGGCCTTTTATTCCTAGTGCAGTTGCTTTCCAGAGACAATTGAATTTTCTGGTCATCTGAGCATTTTCTTTCTGATGACAGAAGTCCAAGTTTTCTGGAACAAATGCCTTTTATAAAAAAATAACAGCTGACTAATGGTATTCACACTACCCAATGTGAGTGCCAGATCATTATGAGTGTGTGTGTGTGTGTGTGTGTGTGTATGTGCATATATATAATATGTATTTTTCTAATAATTCCTGGGGAAATGACTGCAAATTGAATCTTTGTCAGTCAAATCCTAGAATTAGGTTTGTTTGTTTTTTTAAACATCTAGAAACAGTGAATACCTTGCCCAATTGTTTCATGGAAACTAAGGCACAAAGTATACATGTTTTAAATGTACTAGGAAAACTAACACTTAGCAATGTCCTACATGCAGAAAATATCCAAATATTATTGAATAAAGAATAAACAAATGAGTTGATCTTTGGACTCCTCCCTATTTTTCCAGATTATTTCAGTCTATTTCCATGGTGTGTCATTGTAATGCTTCACCATTTTGGAATTCTCACCATGCAAATTTAGTAGTCTTCAACCCTGATAAATCCTACCTACCTTACTCTCATTCTATTTTTCTGCATCTATTCCCAAGATTCTGAGTAATACTAGAGAACGTCATAAAACCAAGTTGATTTAACTTACTATAAATTTATAACTTCAATAACACTGCTTTGCTAGCCTTTTTTTCCTACTCCTTTTGGCCTCTTCCTCAAACTCTTGCAGTTATCCATCAATAAATTTAAAGTTGTCCCTCAGAGGTCATTCTTTGCCCCCTTAGTGGTGGAAAAGAGGCTTATCTTCTTAACCATGGAGGAGACTGAAGGAAGAAAGCATGCTGACAAGGATGATGTGTCAAACAATGTCAAAAGTTACATAGAAATAAAGGAAAATAAGGACTGGAGGGAAAAGAGCACTTCATGCTGTCTCTCCACCATGAACTCATTTTCTGTCCAACTCCACTCCAGTAGAAAATAATACGCCATTGTTGGGGCTTTCCATAAGTGAGTCTTCTGCCTTATCAAGGCAGAATTTAGGCCTCCATGCCAATTCTATTTTCTGCAACTTCTTCACCATACTTCCTCCTTCCAGGGTCCATTTATCCGCCATCTTCCCCAACAAAATGTAAGGGACAGTCTGGTTGGCATTTAGATGTATCCTCAGCATTTAGCATGGTGCCCAGCACATAGTAAGTATTTATTAAATTAAATAGCTATCTACATTAGTAAGTCATGTCCCAGAGCCAAAGTTCTTGGGTCATAAGAATTGTAAATGTTGGAGTATCCTCGATAATCAAACTCCCAGGCTTATACCCTGTCCCCCCACAAGCTCTTCCTATCAAAAATCAGAATCAGCTTTGTATTTAGTTCCTGAAAACAAATTAAAAGGACTTTCAACTTCCCTGTGAAAACTCAAGCTAAGAAATGTGAATATTAGGAAAGTGTTTATTTAACTCACCCAATAGAAATGCAAAGAAATCAGATTTGAGCACATAAATAGTCACAGCAACTTTCATTCCATTTTCCTAAGCCCCTCTAACTTGAGTTACTTGGATTGGTGTCCCCCCCAAAAAAGGGAGAATCACTACCAAATGGCTCCTTCTACAACTAATACATCCAACGTACCTTCCTACGAATTTGAAGATTTATAATTCTAGTCTGGTTGAGGCCTCTGAGAAAGGGAAAAGAATTTGGGGTTGTTAGAGACATCAAAACATTCAATGGACTAGGGGTGGACAAGATCATGGTTCTATTCCTTCCTCCCCTTTATCTGTCTGGTCCAAGAATTCAGTATGATCCAGGAATAGGGAGAGGCAGTGAGGTAGGCAGCCTAGTTCAAGCTCTGGTCTTAGAATCAGAAATCTCACCTCAGATATTTACTAGCTGAATGACTGTCAACAAGCTATTTCCCCTCTGTGGCTCAGTTTCCTCTTTTAGAAAATAAAAAGATTTGAATTAAAGACCTTTAAGGCCATCTAATCTCATATGCTATGATATTACAAACCCAAAAGATGAGCTTTTTGCCTTACTTTGCAGGAGTTTCCATGTTACTTTCCTGACTGATCCATTCTACACAGCTGCAATCTCTACCCTCCTTCCAACTCCCCTTTATTTACTTTCTTCCTCCACCAAAATTTAAGCTCTTTGAGGTCAGAGACTATCTTTTTTACTTGTACTTTTGTACTTGTATCCTCAGAACTTAGTGCCAAATGTGGCCTGTCGGCCTTTCTGTCTCTTGTCTCTGTCTCTGCCTTTGTCTCGGTCTCTCTGTCTGTCTCTGTCTGTCTCTCTCCCCCTGATGATTCTAGTACCCTCTGCCAATAACACTGTGAGGTGACTATTTCTGGGGCTTAAAGTTTCCTGAGAGAAGTTCATGGATGTGTAGATTCCAACTCTCAAGGCCTTCAGTTTCTCCTTTATGTTCTCTGGATCATCTGTGTCCTCCCTATTTTTAAAAATAATATTTTAAGGGTATAGATCAGGTGTTATTTTTTAATGGACAATGTCAGAATAACTGGACATTAATTACCTATGCTCTTCTTTGTCCTCAGCAGATGGAGTTAGGCCAATAATACTTTGAATAAAAGAAAGTGTATTTTGTTGGAGAATTAAGCCCAAATAAATTTCATAGATCATTTAAAAGAAAGTCATCAGGGTCAGGACCAAAGCCACCCTTGTGTTAATCTTGTTTATAACTTTGAGAAAGGGATCTCAAAGGAGTATCAATTCAAATACATTCTTTTTTTTTTTTTTTGGTCTTTTACTGAAAGGTTAACCATCAATATTTAACATTGTTGACTATCTTTTCCTTTTGGCTACCTTTTGCTCCCTGAGCTTCCCTTTCCTGGTTCTTTTGCTTTTCTAACACCTTGATCTTTGTTTCCTTCACTGGTTCTTAACTCACTTATGGAGACAATATACTGGATGCCATTCTTGTCCTTCTTTTCTTCTCCTTTACACACTCTCTCTCATCAATCTCATTCATTTTACATTCCTTTCACTATCTCATAACCATAGATAACTCTCAAATCTTATTTCCATCTTCGACTTCTCTTCAAAGTTTCTAAATTAAATATTTACTTATCTATAGAATATTTCCCCTTGTATGTCTTCCCAACAGGTCAAATTTATTATATCCAAAGCCAAGCTTGTCAGTCAAGTCAAACTGGATTACCCTCTAATCTCATGTCTCTAGATACATTCCATTTCAGCCTTTTGCTTGTAACTTTGGATTCCTAAACCTGCTTCTCATTCATAGTACACTGGACCTTAGTCTCCCATCTTAGAAGCTTGGGTGTGTTCTTTGCCTCTCCCCTTACATGTCAAAACTTTTTCTACATTAGTTCCTAATGGAGCTGCAAGTAAAATTCATTTCCTTAAGCTAACATTCTAGTTCCTCCACAATCTTATGTTATCCTGTTTCTCTGTCCTTATTTTATAGTAGGATGCTGAATGACTATGTAATATAGATTGACTGATGAAAGGAACTTTTTAGGTTACTCGGATCAACCCTTTCCTTTTATAGATAAGGAAACTAATACCCAGAGAAGCTAGTGACTTACACATGTCACACAGGTAATAAATAACAAATTGGGATTCAATTTCAAGTCTTAAAAAAGTAAGTTCTGCCCTACAAGTTCAGTGCTCTTTCCAACATACCTAACTCCCTCTAGCTTTGGTCCAATTCGGACTTCTTCATCACATATTTATCAAAACTTAAATTCAGGGGCAGCTGGGTAGCTCAGTGGAGTGAGAGTCAGGTCTAGAGACAGGAGGTCCTAGGTTCAAACCCGGCCTCAGCCACTTCCCAGCTGTGTGACCCTGGGCAAGTCACTTGACCCCCATTGCCCACCCTTACCAATCTTGCATCTATAAGACAATACCCCGAAGTACAAGGGTTTAAAAAAAAAACTTAAATTCATACTTACCCTAATTTCAATTCTTTCACCAATTTTATACACATGGAAAATATTTTAGAGATATTCACCCTATGTGGGGGAAAATTTTTTGAAGTGTAATTGAAATCCTTAGATAAGAAAACTATCTACCATCACTTTCTATTTTATATGAATTTACTAACTTAAATTGAACCAAAGGTTGTGTTAGAAACCAAGGGCAAGCACCCACCTTTTTGAAGAATCTTATTAAAACCCTAAAAACCAAACCCGTGAGATCTGAAAACATAGAGATAGAAAATTCTGACCCATTTTTAGTGAGTTAAAATAATACACCAGCACCATCTATCAGGAGAATAGTGATTTTTTTTTTCCAGATGGAAAATAGGATTTCAGTAGAGGGCTGGTGTGCCTTGAAATATTTAGAAGACTGCTTAAATTAGATCATTACTTCTTTTTAAAGAACTAGAATGTACCATTGCTAATCTGATCTCTATTCTGAATATATCCTCCTACCCATGCAGCCAAGTCATTATGGATTACCATTCAGATAAAACCCAGAAATAAGAAAGTGATAATGAAGACCCAGCTGTTACTAAATAACTAAATCAAGACATATTTGATGGAAAACACTGATGATCTGGCAATCTTGTCACAAGCTTTTTGGTTCCAAGGACAGACTTAATTTCCTTGCTATTAAGGCAATGGTGTTCCTGCTTAACAGGATGCAGAACTTAACAGCAATATAGCAAAAAGATCCCCTAATACAAATGAATTAGTGAATCAACCATTTCCCTCCCAGAAATGGAATGCCAAAATTGTGTAGGTTTACTCCTCCTTCCAGGTTCATGGCAGGTAAGATAGTAAGTGTGAGAACCCAAAAATGTAACTAATGCTATCCAATATCACTGGTCTATCTCCTATAACTTCTGATAGAATGAAGGTCCTTGGGGAGAGAAATTCTATTGCTTTTTTCTTCTTATCCAGAGCCTAGCATTGTGGCTTAAACTGCAACATATTGAAATCTATGCCTTTAATGCAAGATGATGTATGTTTCATTATATATATATATATATATATATATATATATATATATATATATATATATATGAGAGAGAGAGAGAGAGAGAGAGAGAGAGAGAGAGAGAGAGAGAGAGAGAGAGAGAGAGAACATGGAAGCTATTGTGACAAAAACTAGCAGGCACTTCTTCCAAAGAATCTACCTTATTTACTTTTTGAGAAAATCTCCAGGAGTTTTCTATACTTTATCTGCTTTGTCTTTTCCTTTGGAAAATGCAAAACCCAGAGTATTTTATTTAGCAATTTTCTACTGAGTTGTCACCATAGCAGGACACATATGATTGAAAGGTGATGGATAAATGGGTAACTGAGTTTAGAACTTCTCAAAAAAAGTCTTATGCAACAAGAAACCAATACAACAATCTTGAAAGAAAAAATAGGTAGTGTTGAGAGAGTCAGAAGAACAACAGGAAGCATTTTTTCCTCCTTTCCTGGCCTGGGAGTGCTCTTTGTTTTACATTTGGAAAGGCAGGATTAACATCTGCATTTCATTCTAAATCATAAAGATAAGAGCACCCAAGCAATTGCAAATGCTCTAGCAGATTCAGCTTTCAGCTATTTGGTAGTGGTACATTCTCACAAGTTGAACAAAAACAGAGACTCAGTAAAATAAATAATCATCCCATACCATCTCAAACTACCTGTCCAAAATAGAATGCAGTGCATCTCTTCCCTCCAACTTGCTTCTGCTCCAAATTTCTTTATTTCTTTTTAATGTACTATTTACCTCTTAGACACCTGTGACCATTGTAAAGTGTGATAGAGACTAATAGCTAGTAATGCCTGGCAAGCACCTAATTAAATTCCCTCTTTCTCCATGACAGATATGATTGCATGTTTGTAGTCTCTTACTATCTGAGACAAAAGGGTGACATGCACTACAAAGTCAGAGATATCTGTCATTGGGTATTTAAAAAAGCTTTCTATATTAATTGGGCACTTATAATACAGACATGAATGGCAAAAACATGATTCAGTCTCAGCATTATCTTATGATGTACTTACTCAATAGAATGTCACCAGGGCTTAGCAAAAGATAACCAACAATCTTCCCAATCTTTCTTCAATGATGCATGCAATATATCACTGGATGCTACAAGTGAGAAGGACAAGGAAATTGTAGCCACATCTATGCTCTACTTTTAAAGATTCTTCCATATGAGGGTCTTTTCCCCTAATATGACATCTACTTCTATTTTCCTATTTGTAAATATTAGCAACAAGTGAGCAATATGTGAAATTATCTTCTATGAAGTTACCTAAATTCTAATGTTGTTTGATTATATCTAGTCACAAAAATGCTAAGTGCATTATCATTTATAGTGCTTGCTTAAACATTCATGTAAATGGGAACATGCAGGAATCAGCATATATCATGAGAAACTTGAGCTTCCTTATGACACAGACTTATTTTATTCCACTCTCTTACTCTTTAAAATAATGCATTTTCTAGCACATCATTTCTCTAAATGATGATGATCCATCACCACTGGAGATTGACTCATGAGGCCCATTAATAAAGGTGAATAGTCTCAGCAGATTTGCTCTCTGGGAAGGTACATTGGTACTAAATATATTATTCTTTGGCTTTTGCCAAAAGGCCACCCTAGATGCTTTTGCAAATCCTATTTTCCCTACTTAGGCACTTCTCTAGATAATAAGTAATATCCATCCCCTCTTGATTAAATAACTATTCATTGTACAGTGTTATCAAAGTGAAGTGGGGAAGGGGTAGATATTTTTCTCTCTTCCAAGCACCTGGAACTTAAAGACTGTAATAGAGACTTCCTTGGAAAATCAATTCCAAACTCAGAGCACAATAGTTTTCAAGCAAGAAGGAATATTTGAGGCCACCTAGTCCAAACCTTTCATTTTGTAGATACAGGAGCTGAAGCTCAGAGACTTACTCAAGACCATATAGGTCATAAATGGCCAAGCTGTATCTGAACCCAGGTACATTGCATTTTTCACCATACTGGACTATCTCTAAGTATAATTGTATTGAGAGGCTTTGAATTAGCCTTTTGAATTTAAAAAATCTAGTAACAAAATAAATTTCAAATTCACATGAAAAAGTTTTCTAAGCATTTATAGATTGCTTAGAATCTATAAACCTGCATTCAGTCAACAAGAAACTTTTATGTAACATTAACTACCTATGCAAAGTTACAATTCTAGAAATGAAAAAGAGTGCAAAGATAGGTAAAAACATGGCTCAATGAGTTTAAGAGAAAGAGTTTTAAGCTGAGGTCTATTAGCGTTTGTTTTTGTTTTTGAGGGGGGAGGGTATTAGATAGTTTTCTTAAACATTTTTATAACAGTATTTCAATATATTTTGTCTTACAAATGTATTTTATTTTCTGCATTTAAACAGGATTCATAGGCTTCATCAGATTGTCAAATGAGTCCATGACAAAAAAAAAAAAGGTTAAGAATCACTGTTCCTAATAAAGTAATACTGAAATTTATGATCTATAACATCAACATGAAAGAATGGCTTTTGTTATGAGACTCTGGATCATTTCAGTTAGCTGGTCACATACTTCATTACACGCTCTATCAGTCCGACTAATTCACTGCTTCTCTAGTTCCAAATCTTAGAATAAAGTTCTATTATGCTTAGCTCTTCCATCATAGCAATGCTGGGTTCTTAAATTGCGCATCATGGGAACCTCAAGCTCTTGAAGGTAAGTTGATGACTCAGATATGTGGAGATTAGAAAACTTGAGTAATGGATTGTACATCTGCTACCTAAGTAGAGACTGATACAAGAAGTTTGGTCATCTGATTTATTTTAGCCACAGAAATTCAGGAATATACTATAATGTGGAGATATTTGTGACCTCCACCAAGGAGTCACTCATTCCGCCAGTGAAATCATGTATCACTGATAAAATTAATTCATTTCCAAATATCATTAAAATATTTTAGAAACAATTGTCTATAATTCTAGAACTTTTCATATTGACCAGAAAGCAGTATCAAATGATGAATCTATTTAATGGAATCATTATAACATTCTTGAACTTCCAGATGATTAAAATAAGAAGTTTCTCTACCTTCCCCATGCTCTTTCCCCAAACCATTTCTCTTTGATGTTCTTCTAAATGTAGATGCTTGGGCATCTTTGCATCTGAAATAACATTTAACTTAAATATTAAGTGATCACTGAGCCTAGCTCTTCATCTGGACCCAGATCTGAAATGGCTCTGTGAGGTTGACTTTTTTGAACAGAGCTTTTAATTTTAGGAAAACATAAAAGAAACACTACCCTCTGCAATTTTGGCTAGACTGATGATTTTCTTAAGAACTCCTTCCTTGAATATACATTAGCACTGTTCTACAAATTATGGCCTTAGCTGTCTGATGTACAGAGAAGATAAGTGACTTGACAGTATGTGCACTGGTAGAATTTGAACCAACCCTTTTGAGCACTGGCTAACACATACTGCCTTTAAAAATTCATCTTTTCTTCAGTGTAGTTACTTACTCCACCAAAAAAGATGACAGATCCTCTGTCATAAAGCAGATAATCTTCATGGTCATTTTGATGATCAACCTTCTATGAGTAAGTAATCCCTTCTGACCTCATCTGGCTTGGATTCTTGAATAAGAGAAAGGCAATTTAATGGCAGGGCTTTCTAGCTTGAAATTGTCTATTAGAGGGAGCTAAGAGTGGATAGAGCACTGGACCTGGAGTCAGAAAGATCTGAGTTCAAATTCAAACTAATACAATCAATCACTAGTCATACATTCTTGGATAAATCACTTAAACTGTCTGCCTCAATGACCTCATCTATTAAATGAGTTATTAATAATAGTACCTACCTCCCAGATACTATTTTATCAGTAAAGATAAAATGAGATATTTGTAAATAGTTTTGCAAACCTTAAAGCAATATATTATTAGGATATAGATTTTTACCAAGGGTCTCTGAACTTATTTTTATTCATATTTTGATAACTATATTTCAATATAACTGGGTTTCCTTTGTAATCTTACATCTTTTATCCTATGCATTTAAAAAATATGGATAAATTAGACACACAAAAAAACTTAGAGCCCATTTCTTAGTTTGTGACACTATCATATAGTTCTCCATGAAGTTTGGTGAACACTAACAAAATATATTAATTTTTTAATGGAACTTTCTATGTACCCTTCTGATCACTTTATTTTCTGGATATTTTTTAAAATTACCATTTAAAGAGAAAAATGTGGGCAACTTTAAAACCCACACAAGTTAATTGAGATCACATTTTAAATGTTCTAGTTTGTATCTACTACCCTTGGGTGTATTCCATCAATAAAAACAATGTTTCATTTATTTTTTGATTCATCAGGTTAAATTACTTCAATTTGTAAATTAGGTATTAGCAACCTCTTAGGAATGGAATTATTTGAAATATGTTTTATAAAATTTGGCATCTAGAGGAGCTATGCTGAAAAATCATCTGATAGCATAAAAGTATCACAGATTACAAAATCAGACTTTAAAGAATAAGAAAAATAGAATACAAGATGGAAAGGGACAAGGACAGGCTGAACTTAAAGAAAAGTCCCATCTGAAAGATGTAAAATGAAACACTTTTTAGAAACAGCCAGTTTACAGGATGAAATACTAAACCACACACATAAAAAAATGGCATTCCCAAAAGGAAGGATAGGAAAAAGACTGGGAGATAATACAGAGAGATCAGATGGATGTGGGTTTGTTGCTAACTTTTACCTTATTAAGAATTCCCTGCTAAGAGAGAAAAGAAAAAGAGGAGTCAGAAAGGGGTCTGCTATGAGTTACAGAAGTGTTCTCCATGGTAGGAGTTCAAATTAATAATAATAATTTTTTTAATTGGAAAAAAAAACATCAATTAGGACTTCCAGGTTAAGATGGCTGCAGAGTAGAAATAGGGCGCTTTAGTCTCCTAACCAATCCATACAGCATACCTCCAAAGGACAAAAAAAACAAATCCAGATGAAAGAAGGAACCCCACAATAGAGCTCAGTATCAAAGGTACCTGAGATTTGGGAATTTCCACACTATAAGGGAGGGAAATAACTCCCATCAAAATGTGAGCTGATCAACCCTCCCCCACCCCACCCACAAAACCAGAGTCAGAGACAAGCAGGGAATGGGGGCACAAAATCTAGCTTCTTGGCAGCTAACTGGGACCACCAGGAGCTTGCTCCTGAGAGCAGCAAGACTTGAGACCCCAGAAGGCTAGAGAGCAAGAATGGAGCTGAGAGAGGCAGCTATTTGACATAATAAGCAAAGAAGGAGCTCTACCAAACTCCTTTTATGATGCAAATATGGTACTGATCCCAAAGCCAGGTAGATCAAAAACAGAAAAGAAAACTACAGACCAATCTCCTTAATGAATATAGATGCAAAAATCTTAAACAGAATACTAGCAAAAAGTGATTATGAGGGTTATTCAATATTATCAGGTGGGATTTATACACATAATTGACCATATCAACAAGCAAACAAACAAAAATCACATGATTATCTCAATAGATGCTGAAAAAGCATTTGACAAAATACAACACCCATTCCTATTGAAAACACTAGAAAATTTAGGAATAGAAGTGTCTTTCCTAAAAATAATAAATGATATATATCTAAAACCATCAACAAATATCATTTACAATGGGGATAAATTAGAAGCCTTCCCAATAAGATCAGGAGTGAAACAAGGATGCTCATTGTCACTTCTATTATTTAACATAGTACTAGAAACACTAGCAGTAGCAATTAGAGAAGAAAAAGAAATTGAAGGTATTAAAATAAGCAATGAGGAGACTAAGCTATCACTCTTTGCATATGATATGATGGTCTACTTAAAAAATCCTAGAGAATCAACTAAAAAGCTAATAGAAATAATCAATAACTTTAGCAAAGTTACAGGATACAAAATAAATGCACATAAATCATCATCATTTCTATATATTTCCAACACATCACAGCAGCAAGAGGTAGAAAGAGAAACACCATTTAAAATCACCTAGACAATATAAAATACTTAGGAATCTATCTGCCAAGACAAAGACAGGGATTATATGAACACAACTATGAAACCCTTTCCACACAATTAAAACTAGATCTAAACAATTGAAAAACATTAAGTGCTCATGGCTGGATGAGCTAACATAATAAAAATGACCATCGTACCCAAATTAATTTACTTACTTAGTGCCATACCTATCAAATTGCCAGAAAAAATTTTACTGAATTAGAAAAAACTATAACAAAGTTCATTTGGAAGAACAAAAGACCAAGAATATTAAGGGAAATAATGAAAAAAAAAACATGAAGGAAGGTGGCCTAGCAGTACCAGATCTTAAACTGTACTATAAAGCAGTCATCATCAAAACAATATGGTACTGGTGAAGAGACAGAAGGGAAGATCAGTGGAATAGACTAGGGAAAGAAAGATTTTAAAACCAAGCAAGAGTTAGAAAAAATACAAAATGTAAAATAAATAATTTTGACTACATTAAACTAAAAAGGTTTTGTACAGACAAAACCAATGCTACCAAAATTAGAAGGGAAGCAACAAATTAGGAAAAATTCTTTACGACAAAAACTCTGACAGAGGTCTAATTACTCAAATATACAAGGAACCAAATCAATTGTACAAAAAATCAAGCCATCCCCCAATCCATAAATGGGCAAGGGACATGAAGAGACAATTTTCAGATAAAGAAATCAAAACTATCAATAAGCACATGAGAAAGTGTTCTAAATCTCTAATAATTAGAGAAATGCAAATCAAAACAATTCTGAGGTATCACCTCACACCTAGCAGATTGGCTAAAATGATAGCAGGGGCGAGTAATGAATGTTGGAGGGGATGTGGCAAAATTGGGACATTAATGCATTGCTGGTGGAGTTGTGAACTGATCCAAACATTCTGGATGGCAATTTGGAACTATGCTCAAAGGGCTTTAAAAGACTATCTGGCGTGCGAAGCACGGTTAACATGGAGGCAGAGTAAGGAGCAGCTGCTTGATCTCTCCTAACCAAAGCATAAAGGACTCCTCAAGGGGACATAAAAACAAATCCAGAAGAATGAAGGGATGCCACAACAGGGTGCAGCATTGAAGGTATGTGGAATTGGGGCATTTCCAAGCTATAAAGGGGTGAAACAGCTCTCACTAAAATGCGAGAGGAAGAAGCCCCTCCCCAACCCCCACCCCACGTACAACGCCAAGGCCAGTGCACAAGAGTTAAAGCAGGTTTAAGGCACCCATTAAGTCATTGGAAGCTCCAGGGCTTGTTCCTGAGAGCAGCAAGACTTAGGACCCCAAGAGGCTAAAGAAAGCACACAGACTTTGAATACAGACCCCAAGCTCCTGTGCGGGTGAAGGCATTGCCCTAGGCAAGGACAAGGATCTCCAGCACAGGCTTGGACCTTGAGTGGGAACCCTGTGCAGACGGGAGCACAGCTGTGGAAGCAGCGACCTGAGACTGCCAAAGGAGCCTCGGGCAGAGTGGAAGACCAGAAACAACCAGGAGGCTTGACCCCAAGAACAAAGAGACCTGAAAATTCGGGAGCCTAGAGAGCTCGTACAAACCCTGAGTGTGAGGACAAAGTGCAGAAGGCCCAGGTCTAACAATGGCAAGCCAAAATTGGGAACCCCAGAAGAGAAAGATTATCAAGAAGAACTCTGTAACACTCAATAACTTTTACAGAGAGAAAATCCAGACAACAGAGGAGAACAAACAAGAAATCATATCCAAACCTTTCCAAAATAATGAAAACTGGTCAAAAGCTATTGAAGAGTTCAAATCTGAGATGATGAGAAAGATGGAAGAGACCTGGCAAGAAAATATCAGTTTAAAAGGCAGAATTTTGCAATTAGAAAGTGAGGCTCAGAATTCAAATGAACTGATAAGCAAATTGAACATCAGAAATGACCAGATTGAAAAGGAAAACCTAAAGAACATAGCTGAAAACCAAAAGATTATAGCCAAAAACCAGTCCTTAAAGGCTAAAATTGAGCAATTAGAAGATAATGATTTCTCAAGACAGCAAGAACAAATAAAACAAAGTCAAAAGACTGATAAAATAGAAGGAAACATGAAATATCTCAATGAGAAAGTGACAGACCAAGAAGACTGGTCTAGAAGAGACAATTTGAGAATCACTGGTCTTCCTGAAAAAGCATAAATTAATAGAAACTTGGACTCCATACTAAAAGAAATTATTCAGCAAAATTGCCCTG
The DNA here is from genome assembly GCF_016433145.1 of Gracilinanus agilis. Lineage (NCBI taxonomy): Eukaryota > Metazoa > Chordata > Mammalia > Didelphimorphia > Didelphidae > Gracilinanus > Gracilinanus agilis. The sequence goes on from NC_058135.1 coordinate 26,963,134, forward strand.
AAGTTCTACAACAAGAGGGCAATATAGACATTGAAAGGATCCATAGATCACCCTCTACACTAGACCCAGAAAAGACAACACCCAGGGATATAATAGCCAAATTCAAGAGCTTCCAAGCAAAAGAAAAAATCTTACAAGAAGCCAGAAAGAGACAATTCAAATATCAAGGAGCACCAATCAGGATCACACAGGATCTGGCAGCCTCCACGCTAAAAGACCACAAGGCTTGGAATATGATATTAAGAAAGGCAAGAGAGCTGGGCCTTCAACCGCGGATCAACTACCCATCAAAACTGACTATATACTTCCAGGGGAAAGTATGAGCATTCAACAAAATTGAAGATTTCCACATTTTTGCACAAAAGAGACCAGGACTAAATGGAAAGTTTGATATCCAAACACAAAAATCAAGAGAAACATTAAAAGGTAAATAAGAAACAGAGGGAAAAGAAAGAAAACTCATAATTTTTTTAAATTTGAATCTTTAAGGGATTCAATAAGATCTAATTATCTGTATTCCTATGTGGAGAAATGCTATGTATAATTTTCTGTAGTGAACTCTATTCACTATTATGGCAATCAGAAGAATAATTCATACAGAGAGGATGGAATACTAAATGGTCTAAGGGGACATGGGGGGGTGGGAAAAAGAGGGGTGAATAGTAGGGGTCACCAAGAGAAACTTGAATGAATAAGAAAAATAGGATATTCTATTACATACAAAGAGGGCATGGGAAGGGGAGGGGACAAATACTATTATAAGAAGGAGAGGAAGAGAGCATTAAGAGGTAATATTTAAACCTTACTCTCAGTGTAATTAAACCTGAGAGGGAAGAGTAGCTATATTATCCATTGGGATATAAAACTCTATCTAAGCCTACTGAGAAAGTCAGAAGGGATAAAACAAGGGGAGCAAGCGAGTGGGGAGGTCAAAAAAGGGAGGGGAGAAGAATAGGGAGGGAATTCATTAGGCCTTTAAAAATAAAAAGAGGGGAATAATAAGGGAGGGGGTAGAAAGGGAAGTTAATCAAGGGAGGGGATAAGGGATACCAGTTCAAAGCAAACCACTGTTTTAAAAGGAAATAGTGTAAGAAGAAGGGGTAGGACTAGAGGAGGATACAAAAATGTCAGCGAATGCACAACTGATAATTATAACTCTGAATGTGAATGGGATGAACTCACTCATAAAACGGAAGCAAACAGCAGAGTGGATTAGAAACCAAAATCCTACCACATGTTGTCTACAAGAAACACATATGAAGCGGGTAGACCTACACAACTTTAAGGTTAAGGGCTTGAGCAAAACCTTTTGGGCATCAAATGAGAAAAGGAAGGCAGGAGCAGCTATTATGATTTCTGACAAAGCCAAAGTAAAAATAGATATGATTAAAAAAGACAGGGAAGGTCATTACATCCTGATCAAAGGCAGTATAAACAATGAGGAAATAACACTACTCAATATATATGCAACAAGTGACATAGCATCCAAATTCATAAAGGAGAAACTGGCAGAGCTCAAGGAGGAAATAGATAGTAAAACCATAATAGTGGGAGATCTAAATATTCCTCTGTCAGATCTAGATAAATCAAACCAAAAAATAAATAAGAAAGAGGTAAGAGAGGTGAATGAAGTCCTAGAAAAATTAGATTTAATAGATATGTAGAGAAAAATGAATAGGCACAAAAAGGAATACACCTTCTATTCAGCTGCATATTGTACATTCACAAAGACTGACCATGTTATAGGGCATAGAAACATTACAAACAAATGCAAAAGAGCAGAAATAATAAATGTAAACTTCTCAGATCATAATGTAATAAAAATAATAATTAGTAAGGGCACCTAGACAGGCACATCAAAAACCAATTGGAAATTAAACAATATGATTCTCCAAAACCAATTTGTCAAAGAAGAAATCATAGAAACAATCAACAATTACACTGAAGAGGATGACAATGATGAGACATCCTACCAAACTCTGTGGGATGCAGCCTAGGCAGTACTCAGGGGGAAATTTATATCCTTGAGTGCATATATTAACAAATTAAGGAGGGTAGAGACTAATGAATTGGGCATGCAACTCAAAAAACTAGAAAGGGAACAAATTAAAAATCCCCAGATGAAAACTAAATTAGAAATACTAAAAAGCAAGGGAGAAATTAATAAAATCAAAAGTAGAAGAACTATTGAATTAATAAATAAGACTAGAAGCTGGTATTTTGAAAAACAGATAAAATAGACAAAGTACTCGTCAATCTAATGAAAAAAAGGAAAGAAGAACACCAAATCGACAGTATCAAAGATGAAATGGAGACCTCACCTCTAATGAAGGGGAAATTAAGGCAATCATTAAAAACTATGTCACCCAGTTATATGACAATAAATACAACAATTTAGGAGATATGGATGAATATTTACAAAAAGGTAAATTGCTTAAATTAACAGCAGAAGAAATAAAATACCTAAATAATCCCATATCAGAAAAAGAAATTGAATAAGCCATCAAAGAACTCCCTAAGAAAAAATCACCAGGACTTGATGGATTCACAAGTGAATTCTATCAGACATTCAAAGAGCAACTAATCCCAATACTATACAAATTATTTGATATAATAAGCAAAAAAGGAGTCCTACCAAATTCCTTTTATGAAACAAAATATAGTACTGATTCCAAAGCCAGGTAGATCAAAAACAGAGAAAGAAAACTACAGACCAATCTCCCTAATGAACATAGATGCAAAAATATAGAATACTAGCAAAGAGACTCCAGCAAGTAATCAAGAGGATCATCCACCATGATCAGGTGGGATTTATACTAGGAATGCAAGGATGGTTCAACGTTAGGAAAACTATGCACACAATTGACCATATCAACAGTCTAACAAACAAAAATCACATGATTATCTCAATAGATGCTGAAAAAGCCTTTGACAAAATACAGCATCCATTCCTATTGAAAACACTGAAAAGTATAGGAAAAGAAGGACCTTTCCTAAAAATAATAAACAGTATATACCCAAAACCATCAACAAGCATCATATGCAATGGGGATAAATTAGATGCCTTACCAATAAGATCAGGAGTGAAACAAGGATGCCCACTATCAACTCTATTATTCAACATTGTACTAGAAACACTAGCAGTAGCAATTAGAGAAGAAAAAGAAATTGAAAGTATTAAAATAGACAATGAGGAGACTAAGCTATCCCTCTTTGCAGATGATATGATGGTGTACTTAAAAAATCCTTGAGAATCAACTAAGAAGCTTGTAGAAATAATCAACAACTTTAGCAAAGTTGCAGGAAACAAAATAAATACACATAAATCATCAGCATTTCTATATATTTCCAACACATTAGAGCAGCAAGAGGTAGAAAGAGAAACACCATTTAAAATTACCCTAGATAATATAAAACACTTCGGAATCTATCTACCAAAACAAACACAGCAATTATACAAAAACAACTAAAAAACACTTTCCAAACAAATAAAACTGGATCTCAACAATTGGAAAAACATTGAGTGCTCATGGGTAGGATGAGCTAACATAATAAAAATGACCATTCTATCCAAATTAATTTACCTATTTAGTGCCATACCTATCAAATTACCAAAAAACTTTTTCACTGAAATAGGAAAAACTATAACAAACTTCATTTGGAATAACAAAAGATCAAGAATATCAAGGGGAAATAATGAAAAAAAATATGAAGGAAGGGCGCCTAGCAGTACCAGATATTAAACTATACTATAAAGCAGCAGACATCAAAATAATATGGTACTGGCTAAGAGACAGAAGGGAGGATCTGTGGAATAGACTTGGGGTAAATCACATCAGCAAGACAGTGTATGATAAACCCAAAGAGCCCAACTTTTGGGACATGAATCCATTATTTGACAAAAACTGCTGGGAAATTTGGAAAACAATATGGGAGAGATTAGGTTTAGATCAACATCTCACACCCTACACCAAGATAAATTCAGAATGGGTGAATGACTTGAATATAAAGAGGGAAACTATAAGTTAAGTGAACACAGAATAGTATACCTGTCAGATCTCTGGGAAAGGAAAGATTTTAAAACCAAGCAAGAGTTAGAGAAAATTACAAAATGTAAATTAAATGGTTTTGATTATATTAAGCTAAAAAACTTTTGTACAAAAAAAAAAACAATGTAGTCAAAATCAGAAGGGAAACAACAAATTGGGAAAAAATCTTTATTACAAAAAGCTCTGACAGGTCTAATTACTCAAATATACAAGGAGTTAAATCAATTGTATAAAAAATCAAGCCATTCCCCAATTGATAAATGGGCAAGAGACATGAATAGGCAATTTTCAGGTAAAGAAATCAAAAGTATCAATAAGCACATGAGAAAGTGTTCTAAATCTCTAATAGAGAAATGCAAATCAAAACATTTGTATCACCTCACACCTAGCAGATTGGCTAAAATGAAAGAAGGGGAGAGTAATGAATGCTGGAGGGGATGTGGCAAAATTGGGACACTAATGCATTGCTGGTGGAATTGTGAACTGATCCAACCATTCTGGACGGCAATTTGGAACTATGCTTAAAGGGCTATAAAAAATGCCTGCTCTTTCATCCAGCCATACCATTGTTGGGTTTGTGCCCCAAAGAAATCATAAATAAACAGACTTGTACAAAAATATTTATAGCTGTGCTTTTTGTGGTGGCCAAAAACTGGAAATCGAGGGTATGTCCTTCAATTGGGGAATGGCTGAACAAATTATGGTATATGCTGGTGATGGAATACTATTGTGCTAAAAGGAATAATAAACTGGAGTAGTTCCAGGTGAACTGGAAAGACCTCCAGGAACTGATGCAGAGCAAAAGGAGCAGAGCCAGAAGAACATTATACACAGAGACTGATATACTATGGTAAAATCGAATGTAATGGACTTCTGTACCAGCAGAAAGCAATGGCACAGGACAATTCTGAGGGACTTATGATAAAAAACGCTACCCACATTAAGAGGACGGACTGCAGGAGAAGAAACATATGAGAAAAACAACTGCTTGAATGCATGGTTTGAGGTGGACATGTTTGGGGATGTAGACTCGAAGCTACCACACCAATGCAACTATCAACAATTTGGAAATAGGTTTTGATCAATGACACATGTTAAAATCAGTGAAAATGTGCATCGGCCAGGGGTGGGAGGAGTGCGGGGGCGGGGGGGTTTAAGGGGAAAGTAGGAGCATGAATCATGTAACCATGTTAAAAATGAATATTAATAAATGTTTAAAAAATAAAAAGATGTTTCTTCAAAGAAGTAGAAACAAAAACAAAAAAGACTATCTGTCTTTTGATCCAGCAATAGTACTGCTTGGTTTATACTCCAAAGAGATAATAAGGAAAAAAACTTGTACAAAAATATTTATAGCCGTGCTCTTTGTGGTGGCAAAAAATTGGAAAAATGAGAGAATGTCCTTCAATTGGGGAATGGCTGAACAAATTGTGTTATCTGTTGGTGATGGAATACTATTGTGCTCAAAGGAATAAAGAACTGGAGGAATTCCATGTGAACTGGAATGAACTTCAGGAATGGATGCAGAGTGAAAGGAGCAGAGCCAGAAGAACATTGTACACAGAGACAGATACACTGAGGTACAATTGAACATAATTTACTTCTCTACTAGCAGCAATGCAAGAATCCAGAGCAAGATTGAGGGACTTATGAGAAAGAAAATTAGCCACATTCAGAGGAAGAACTGTGGGAGGAGGAACACAGAAGAAAAACAACTGCTTGAACACATGGGCTGATGGGGATATTATTGCTGATGTAGACACTAAATGATAACTCTAGTCCAAATATCAATAATATGGAATTACGTCTTAATCAATGATACATGCAAAACCCAGTGAAATTGTGCGGCAGCTGAAGAAGGTTGTGGGTTTTGGGGGGAGGGGGAAAGAACATGAAATATGTAACTATGGGAAAATATTCAAAATAAAAAATTTTTAAAAAGAACCAATATACCAATATGTGGTTGATTAAAAAATGAATTAAAAATTTTTACTCATGTAATTAAGAAAAATAAAATATTATTAATTAAAAAAAATCAATTAAATATAAAATCTAAAGGCCTACAAGCTACATTAGTCTAGAGCAGTGGTTCCAAAACTTTTTTGGCCTACCGCCCCCTTTACAGAATAAATATTACTTAGCCCCTTAAAAATTAATATTTTTTTAATTTTAATAGCAATTAATAGGAAAGATAAATGCACCTGTGGTCATCAACACCCCATTGGATCGCTGCAGCACCCAACAGGGGGCGGTAGCACCCACTTTGGGAATCACTGGTCTAGACTGTCAGTAGGGGTCAATTAGATGGCTCATTGGAGAGGTCTACATATAAGAGCAAAATTGTAACAGATATTAAGAGATACTGAATTTCCTTTGCCATTCCTTTGTCTTTTAACCTATCTGTGATAAACCTACCTATTGCCTATTCATCTCATCTTTTCATCTCTTCCTGCCAGATAATTAGTTTCAATGATTTTAACAGTTCTAAGTTTGTTGGAATTGCAGAATGAAGTAAGCAGAATTAGAACAGTTTATATAATAAAACATTAGAGAGAAAAATAACTTTAGAAGACTGATCAGTACAATGATAAACCATGATTCCTGAAGATTGAAGATGAAACACACCACTCCTTTCCTACCAGAAGAAATGGGCTTCAAATGCAGAAAGAGATATATCTTTTTTGGTCTGTTCAATGTAGGGATTTGTTTTTAATTGAAATATGCATGTTTGGTAATGTGAGCTTCCTAGGCTTTTTTTCCCTTTTTTTTTCCCCCTTTTTGTTTTCAATATGATGAAGAGAACTATAGGAGAGAACAGACTGTAAAGGCATGGCCATGCTAATTAATTGATTTACTTAAAAGTAGAGAGAATGTTCCATTCATAGTTGCAGGTTCAGAGTTTAAATCTTCCCATTATAGCTCATGGAATCTTGGGGAGTGAGTAGTAAAATGAAGGATTTGTACTCATAGTCTCTAAGATTCCTTTCAGCTCTAAAACTGTGATATCCCTTTATTATTCTGAAAAATCCAAAATGCTAAGATCATTAGAAAGAAGGATGAGAAAGACAGGCAAAAAGAGAGATACAGAGAAGTGGGGAGACAGAGACAGATACAGAGACTCAGGTCAGAGACAGAACAAGTCAAAGTTTCCAGGTAGTAGATCAAGTCTGTGAGGTTTTAGGCTTCCTGTCTGGGTGAAGGGGATAAGGGGAGAGAGAAACAAAGAACAAGAACAAGAACAAGAGCAAGAACAATAAGAAACTAGAATAAGAGGAAGAGGAAGAAGGAGAGAAGGAAGAGGAGAAGGAAAGGAGAAAGGGGGAGGAGGGAGACAAAGTAAAGAAGTTATTTCTATCATTTCCATAATGAAGTGTCACTTATGCACACATCCCTTCTCTTCCCAGGAAATTACACAATACTGTCAGAAATAGTATGGACTAAGATTCAGAATAAACGTGTAAAAAATGTTGCTTGTCAAAGTTCAGAGGGAAGAAATTTAGGCAGGGAAATTAAGTGACTTTCCTAATGTATTAATAATGTTTAGATTAAAGTGTTAGATTGAACAGATACCTAGAAATATGTCCCTGCTTTCAAGTACTACAACACACCTAAAAGTAATATGCTGATGTACAACCCATGTGCAGGGAGGACTAGCACCTTTGATGTGAAAACTTGCTGAGATCTTTTTAGGGTGGATCTTTGGTGTTTTCCTTTCACCCAACTTTCACCTATGACTCCAAGAAGTTATAACACACACTTCAGCTACATCCCAGTGAAACTAGGTTGAGGGAAACTCAAACCCATTAGTGAGTTAGGAGGACATCTACCTCAAGTACATGAAAGCTTCCCCCAGAGAAATGGGTGGATAAGAGCAATTTGTTCCAATAGCCCTGAAGGTTGCTGAAGAACTATGGAACTCTTAGAACTTGATCAGACATCAAAGACACCAAGGTCATCAACTGCACTGGGTCATCTCCAGTCATCCTAACTTAAGTCTTTTTTTTAACCCTTACCTTCCATCTTGGAATCAATACTGTGTATTGGTTCCAAGATAGAAGAGTGGTAAGGGCTAGGCAATGGGGGTTGAATGACTTGCCCAGGAAGAGTCTGAGGTCAGATTTGAACCCAGGACCACCCATCTCTGGGCCTGACTCTCAACACACTGAGCCACCTAGCTATTCCCCTCCCCCCTAACTTATATCTTGCAACTGGACTTCTATGATTCTGGAAGAGAGAGTGAGACTGATGACTTTGTGCAACTCTGACTCACTTAAATACAATTCACGAACAAGTCAAGAAACCACCCCATGATGTCATTGATCCTCTTTGAAAACAAAAGACCATGCAACCATTGATCACAACCATTTGGATCATTATAATGATTCAAGGAAGAAGCTGAAAAATGTATCATTGCAATTAAAATGAATGTGATAAAGCCTAAGCAATGAACCTCATGCACTTTACTCCTGAAAGAGAATCTTCAGAGCCTATTTACTTATTTTTAGGGACTTTAACAAACTTAGCTACCTAATTTTTTGATATATTAGTAGATTGGAATATCAAGCAGAGGGTTAAAGAGGTTATAATTAAAGACTAATGGAAAAAAATTTATAAAGAAGGACTCACTCAAAAATACTGAGGTATGAAAGAGCAATATTCTTTCAAATAATATTCCAAATCATCATTAGTGGAAAGTATCACTAGAGTTAAATCAAGTATAACAATAAATATTCACAATAAGCCTATAAGCCATGAAGGGGGGGCAGAATGTTAAATGAAGTGAGAGCACTCTGTTTAAAGAGGAAATAGATAATCTGATAAACGTTTTGGAAAGATTAGAATAATAAATCATTGAATTAAGAATTAGAAGGGACTGCAGAGACTACCCATCCAATGCAACTCATTTTAATGATGATGAAATTCTGGCTCAGAGATTTTGGTTAAGATCCCAAAAGTAGCAATATTTAGAGCCAGGGTTCAAACCCAGGTCCTCTGAATCCAAATCCAATTAGAAATTCAATATTATTTCCACAATATCATACCAATTAAAATCTTTGATACTTGGTTGGTCAAATTTTGGTATTCTGGAAAATTCACTTCTATACTTACATACTTACATACTTACATGCCAGATAAGTAGTATTAAATTGGGTTAAATGATAAAGCCCATCCTCCTTTCCCCACTGAGCAGAGTTTTGTGGAAGGTAAAGGAGATTAGTTTTGTACAACTTCCAATCCCCTCCATCTCCTAGAACGATCTCTTAACCATCACTGCCTCCATTTTTAAAGGACTCTTCCTCCATGGATCAGCTTCACCCTTAAACTCTGTATGAAGAAGCACCCACTGTAGTCATGTTCACTTCAAACCCAGGTCAGATCATGACTGCCTAGACTGTTTTACCACCTTTAATCTTCCATATCTCCATTTCTGTTTCATTTTAGTGTTGCCTTCCCTAACTATAATGTAAGCTCCTTGAAGTCAGGGTTTATCTTACTTACTTGGACTTGTATTCCCAGAGCTTAGCACTTTTTCTAATATATCTTAAGCACTTGATAAATGCTCTATCTATCAATCCATAATATGTCTATCTCTTTCTCATTTATCTATTTACTTCTCCTATGTATTTTATTTATGCATTTAAAAACATCATTCTGAGAAGTGACCTCTTTTGTTTTACCAAAACTTTTTGGCTTTACCAAACTGCCAGAGGAATCCATGAAACAAAAATATTTAAGAATCATTAATCTAATGTGTATTTTATGTTCTCTGCATGTCTTTTTTCTACAGCTAATTAACCTTTTTTTATCTTGTTGAAATTTTTGACTGTAATTAGATATTTATTATTCCTGAATCTTATATAAAGAAGATAACACTGCAGCTCTCAAGCACTTCATACTTTGGTTGATGGCCTCTATTAATAGCAGTGACCAGAAGAATCACCATTAAATGGTCATCGTTCTTTTTAAGAACTAGCTCTTCCAATTTGATAAGACCTGACTGAGTTTATGTTCTGCTTATTGAGATTAAATAATGTGTATGACTGGCTTGGCCATGGCCTCTCAAAAAGAGTTATACCAAGTGTTCAATCAGGTAAAGATATCTCAACTGGTCAGATGAATAGCTAAAATGAAACATCTAATTCAGATACTGCCCTTTTATTCCTAATTGAATGGGAACATCTGCTTTCAATGCATTTCATCTCCCTCCATCCCTTAGTGATTGATTGAACCTCTATTACCTGTTAGCATTCCTCCTTTTCCAGATCTCATGTTAGCTGGGTTCCCTCTGTTCCCCCCATGTATTTTACTCAATTATTCCTCCCATAAAAATTTTTTTAAAAGAATTCATACTACTAGGTATACAGGGCAATGTGTCATATTCTCCCAGTGACCAGAATAAGATAAAAAGAGAAGTAGATAGATGGATGGATGGATAGATCAAAAGGTAGATAAGTAGAAAGGTAGAACTTACTATTAAGAGCCAGACACTGTGCTAATCAAAGTGTAACTAGTGAAGGCTGGTGAAGGTCTGGTGAAGGAGGCTAGTAGAGAGTGGACTCCAAGAAGAGAGTCACTCCAAGAAGGAGAGCATGAACTCCAAGAAGAGAGTTACTCCAAGAAGGAATTCAGCTTCAAGAAGAAGGTTGGCTCAAAAAAGAAAGTAGGCTTCAGGAGTCATCTTCATCTCCAGTCACTGTCTTGGAGAGAGAATTCTAGGAAGATGGTGGCGTAGAAGCAACAAGGCTCCAGACCTCTGTAAAGCCCTTTACCATCAATCAAGGACAAAGGGCTCTGAGATAACAGAAAACCAAATCAGACAACACAACAGAGCTGGGGTTTATTCCAGCTGAATCCAACTTAAAAGATTTTGACCTCAGGGCACTCCAAGCTGTGCAGATCAATCTCACCTGGCTTAATCCTATCACTACAGCAGACTAGAAGTCTTCAGAGGGCAGAGAAGCTCCAATACTCCTCCCCCACAGACTATAATGAAAGAAGCCCAACTCACTTCCCTAGCTTTTATCACCAGCTGGGGAAAATATGACCTAAGGGCACTTGGATCTATGCAGATCAATCCAACCTGGCTTAATCCTATCAGTACAGCATACAATAAGTCTTCAGAGGTCAGGGAAGCTCCAACACCCCTCCCCCACAGTTTACAGGGATAGTAGCCAAATACACTTCTTTAGCTTTTACCACCAGCTAGGGAAAATCTGGCCTCAGGTCCCACTAACCTAATTAATCAACAAAATAGAGAAGAAGCCCTCCCATGACTGAATAGCCCAATCCCACAGATAAAAAAAATAATCAGAGGATCAAGATTATAGCCAATTATAGGGGAGAAAGAAGGAAAAAATATTAGTAAACAACCAAAAAAGAAAATAGAAGCCACAATTAATAGCTTCTATCCAGAAATTGAACGAAGAGCACACGGATCAGAAGAAGATAAAGAAACACCAAGAAAAAACATAGCAACTGCAGAGAAATGGACACAGGCTTTGGAAGAACTTAAAATTCAATTAACTCAAGAACTCAAAATCAAATAACTCAAGAACTCAGTAAACAATCAAAAGAGGCTGAAGACAATTGGGAAAAGGAAATACATGATCTAAAACAAGAAAATAATGTATTAAAAGCCCAAATTGACCAGTTTTAAAATGAAGCAAAGAAGGTGAAAGATGATCAACAAAGAAAAGCAGACCAGAAGGAGAAGGATGAGCAAAAAAGCCAAGAATTAAATTCAGTCTTTAAAAATTAGAATTCAACAACTAGAAGCAAATGACTCCACAAGGCAGCAAGAATATATAAAACAAAATGAAAAAAATTAAAAATTTAAGGAAAATATGAAACACTTCATTGACACAACCACAGATTTGGAAAACAGATCTCGAAGAGACAATTTAAGAATTATTGGTCTGCCAAAACATCATGACAAAAGAAAAAGTTTGGACATCATCCTACAGGAAATTATACGAGAAAACTGTCCTGACATTTTCGAACAAAAGGGGAAAGTAGAAATTGAAAGAATCCACAGATCTCCTCCTACATTTAATCCACAACTAACAGCTTCCAGGAATATCATAACCAAATTCAAAAACTACCAGACCAAGGAAAAATATTACAAGCTGCTAAGAAGAAGTCATTCAGATAGTAGGGAACCACAGTTAGGATAACACAGGATCTGGCTGCATCTACATTGAAGGACCAGAAGGCATGGAATATAATATTCCAGAAAGCAAGAGAGCTATGTCTTTACAACCAAGAATTAACTATCCAGCAAAATTGACTATATTCTTGCAGGGGGAAGTATGGTCATTCAACAAAATCAAAGACTTCCAAGCATTCATAAAGAAAAAAAATGGACTTAAACAGAGAGTTTGCTGCTCAAACACAGAACTCAAGAGAATACCATAAGGTAATTAAGATAGTGGGGGAAAAAAACAAAAACAAAAAACCTTTTCTTTAAGTGACTCAATAAGCTCAATTGACCTATATCCCTATAAGAAAAGAAGATACTGGTAACTCTTAAAAATTGTTATTACCAACAGGGTAGATAGAAGAAGTATAATTAGAGTGAACAGTGACAAATTATATAAGATAAAATGTCAAGATATATATATCTAGACATAAAAAAGGAGATAATGTTAAGAGAAATGGGCAAATAGACAAAATGGAGTAAATTTATATTTCATAAAGAAGCTCGTGGGGTGAACAGGGGAGAAGATCAACACAATGGAAGGGAAAAGAGGTTGGAGAAAGGAAATTCTTAATTATTAAGTGCATTGAAATTAACTTAAAGAGGGAAGAATAATCAGATCCATTGGGGCAGAGAATTGATTTGTGCCCAATAGAAAAGTAGAAGGGTAACAAATGTACTGGTGGGGAGGAAAGCAATACTAGGAGGGAGAGTGTGGAGGGGGAGTGTAGTAGCTTTAAAGAGCAATAAGACTAGAATAAGAAGGGAGTGTGGAGAAAGGGAAGTACAATAAGGGAGGGGATATGGGGAACTGAAAGTGTAACTGGTGATAGGGTGAAGGAGAAAGGAGAAAGAGATTCAATGGTAGAAGATGGATTTCTAGTGAAATGGTTAATCAGAAAATCAATGCTATGAAGAGAAGGGAGTAAAACCAGAAGAGGGTTTAAGGTATGAGAGAAGAGATAGGGATAGAAAAGTTAGAGATGACAGAGAAGCTGCAAAAGGAGTATCTATCTGTCCAAAATAATAGGATTATGGTCAGCATGAGTAATCTCAAAGTCTGGTTCATACAAAGAGTAAAGTTATAGGTGATGAAGATATGTCTATCATTATGCATAGCTGAGGTAGAGAAAAATGTAGGTCATGAGAGTCAAAGATGTTGATGATCTTCTTAGAAACTAACATATTTGAGAAATTATATATATATATATATATATATATATATATATATATATATATAGAGAGAGAGAGAGAGAGAGAGAGAGAGAGAGAGAGAGAGAG
>NC_058135.1:26986118-27033364 GCF_016433145.1 Gracilinanus agilis
ACTATTGAATTAATAAATAAGACTAGAAGCTGGTATTTTGAAAAAACAGATAAAATAGACAAAGTACTGGTCAATCTAATAAAAAAAGGAAAGAAGAAAACCAAATTGACAGTATCAAAGATGAAAAGGGAGACCTCACCTCTAATGAAGGGGAAATTAAGGCAATCATTAAAAACTATGTCGCCCAATTATATGGCAATAAATATAACAATTTAGGAGATATGGATGAATATTTACAAAAATATAAACTGCCTAGATTAACAGCAGAAGAAGAAATAGAATATTTAAATAATCCCATATCAGAAAAAGAAATTAAACAAGCCATCAAAGGACTCCCTAAGAAACAATCGCCAGGGCCTGATGGATTCACAAGTAAATTCTATCAGACATTCAAAGAACAATTAATCCCAATGCTACACAAATTATTTGATATAATAAGCAAAGAAGGAGTCCTACAAAATTCTTTTTCTGACACAAATATGGTACTGATTCCAAAGCCAGGTAGACCAAAAACAGAAAAAGACAACTCTAGACCAATCTCCCTAATGAACATAGATGCAAAAATCTTAAATACAATAGTAGCAAAGAGACTCCAGCAAGTGATCAAGAGGATCATCCACCATAATCAGGTGGGATTTATACCAGGTATGCAAGAATGGTTCAACATGAGGAAAACCATCCACATAATTGACCATATCAACAGTCTAACAAACAAAAATCACATGATTATCTCAATAGATGCTGAAAAAACCTTCGACAAAGTACAGCACCCATGCCTATTGAAAACCCTGAAAAGGATAGAAATAGAAGGACCTTTCCTAAAAATAATAAACAGTAAATACCTAAAACCATCAAAAAGCATCATATGCAATGGGGATAAATTAGAAGCCTTCCCAATAAGATCAGGAGTGAAACAAGGATGCCCACTATCACCTCTATTATTCAACATAGTACTAGAAACACTAGCAGTAGCAATTAGAGAAGAAAAAGAAATTGAAGGTATCAAAATAGGCAATGAGGAGACTAAGCTATCCCTCTTTGCAGATGATATGATGGTGTACTTAAAAAATCCTAGAGAATCAACTAAGAAGCTGGTACAAATAATCAACAACTTTAGCAAAGTTGCAGGATACAAAAAAATGCACATAAATCATCAGCATTTCTATATATTTCCAACATATTAGAGCAGCAAGAGGTAGAAAGAGAAACACCATTTAAAATCACCCTCGATAATATAAAATTCTTAGGAATCTATCTACCAAAACAAACACAGGAATTATATGAAAACAACTACAAAACACTTTCCAAACAACTAAAACTAGATCTAAACAATTGGAAAAACATTGAATGCTCATGGGTAGGATGAGCTAACATAATAAAAATGACCATTCTACCCAAATTAATTTACCTATTTAGTACCTTACCTATCAAACTACCAAAAAACTTTTTCACTGAATTAGGAAAAACTACAACAAAGTTCATTTGCAATAACAAAAGATCAAGAATATCAAGGGAAATAATGAAAAAAAGTGTGAGGGAAGGTGGCCTAGCAGTATCAGATATTAAACTATATTATAAGGTAGCAGTCATCAAAACAGTATGCTACTGGCTAAGAGACAGAAGGGAGGATCAGTAGAATAGAATTGGGATAAGTGACATCAGCAAGACAGTATATGATAAACCCAAAGAGCCCAATTTTGGGGACAAAAATCCACTATTTGACAAAAATTGCTGGGAAATTTGGAAAACAATATGGGAGAGATTAGGTTTAGATCAACATCTCACAACTTACACCAAGTGAAATTCAGAGTGGGAGAATGACTTGAATATAAAGAGGGAAACTATAAATAAGTTAAGTGAACACAGAATAGTATACTTGTCAGATCTTTGGGAAAGGAAAGATTTTTAAACCAAGCAAGAGTTAGAGAAAATTACAAAATGTAAAATAAATTATTTTGATTATATAAAACTAAAAAGCTTTTTTACAAACCAAAACAATGTAGCCAAGATCAGAAGGGAAACAACAAATTGGAAAAAAATATTTGTGACAAAAAACTCTGATAAGGGTCTAATTACTCAAATATACAAGGAGTTAAATCAATTGTATAAAAAAAATCAAGCCATTCCCCAATTGATAAATGGGCAAGAGACATGAATAGGCAATTTTCTGATAAAGAAAACAAAAGTATCAATAAGCACATGAGAAAGTGTTCTAAATCTCTAATAATTAGAGAAATGCAAATCAAAACAACTCTGAGGTATCACCTGACACCTAGCAGAATGGCTAAAATGAAAGAAATGAATGAAATGAATGTTGGAGGGGATGTGGCCAAATTGGAACATTAATGCACTGCTGGTGGAGTTGTGAACTGATCCAACCATTCTGGATGGCAATTTGGAACTATGCTCAAAGGACTATAAAAAAATGCCTGCCCTTTGATCCAGCCAAAGCATTGTTGGGTTTGTACCCCAAAGAGATCATAGATAAACAGACTTGCATGAAAATATTTATAGCTGTGCTTTTTGTAGTAGCAAAAAACTGGAAAATGAGGCTATATCTTTCAATTGGGGAATGGTTGAACAAATTGTGGTATATGCTGGTGATGGAATACGACTGTGCTCAAAGGAATAATAAACTGGAGGAATTCCATGTGAACTGGAATGACCTCCAGGAATTGATGAAGAGAAAAGAACAGAGCCAGAAGAACATTGTACACAGAGACTGATATACTGTGGTAAAATAGAATGTAATGGACTTCTGTACTAGTAGCAATGCAATGACCCACGATAGTTCTGAGAGATTTATGGTAAAGAATGCTACCCACATTCAGAGGAAGTACTGCAGGAGAGGAAACACAGAAGAAAATCTACTGCTTGAATACATGGGTTGATGAGGTCATGATTGGGGATCAAAACTACCACACCAATGCAACTATCAACAATTTGGAAATAGGTCTTGATTAATGCCACATGTTAAACCAGTAGAAATGCATATTGGCCAGGGGAGGGGGGGAGGTTGGGGGGTGAAGGGGAAAGTAAGAGCATAAATCATGTAACCATGTTAAATTTTCTAAAATATAAATATTAATAAATGTTAAAAAAATATACACATCATGATAAAATGCTATGGAGTTCTTAATCCTGTAACCTTGCTCCCTGATTTGCCAATTTCTGGAGAACCTTTATAGGATTGTACATCTTTAGTGTCCATTGCTGATAAGACTTGTAATGATTTACTGGACATCTCTTTACATAATTCAGATTTAATATTATTTACAGATAGTTCTTCCTTTATGAGAGATGATGTGCACTTTACAGGAGCTATATTAGTTACTGAATTGGATACTCTATGGTCACCTTCCTTACCCTCACATATAAGCACACAAGGTGCAGAACTCACAGCTTTAAAACATGCCTGTATCATTGCAAAGGATAAAAGAGTCACAATTTACACAGACTCCTGTTACGCATTTGGTATATGCCATGCCATCAGAATGTTATGGCTTCAGAGGGGATTCTTAACATCAGCGGGAAAATGTATTCCCAATGCAAACCTCATTACTGAACTTTTTTCTGCCATCCAGCTCCCCGAAACCATAACTGTCTTTCACTGCTCTGCACACACAGGTGGCACTGACCCTGTCTCCAGGGGACATGATTGAGTAGACTTTGCAGCAGCCTTAAAAGGACCTGAATTAATTATGCCACTAACAATTACTGATGATTTGGATCTATCCCTTTCCTATAATGACAAAGAAGTGGTAAAATTGAAGCAAAAATTTAAAGCTAAACAGATAAATGGAGTATGGGTGTCATCTGAAGGCAAACCCCTTCTCCCTAGAGCTTTCTATAACCAAAGTTGTCATTCCATCTATAAACATGGTCATTTTGGCACCCAAGGCATTGTAGACTCTGTTAAAAGAGTATGAATAGCACCTGGAATAACTACAATTGCCTCCAAAATATGTATAGCTTGTCCTACCTGCCAGGCCATTAATCAATATTGCCTTTCAAGGAAAAGTCTTTGGTGGATATCCTCTTGCTTACATACCATTTGAGCATTTACAAATTGATTTTATCTCTATGGCAAAAGCTGGACAGTATACATTTTGTCTGGTTATAGTTAATCAGCTGACCAGGTGGCCTGAAGCATTTCCTACTCCTCGGGCCACAGTGGCTTTTGTTGCCAAAGTCCTTTTGAGGAGAAATTATTCCTCGTTTTGGCCTGCCATCATGTATTGATTCAGATAAAGGAACTCATTTTACTAATTTGGTCTTATCGCAAATTTATTCATGTTTGGGGATAACTCCTAAATTTCATAAACCATATCATCCCCAGAGCTCCAATCAAGTTGAAAGAATGAATAAGGAACTTAAAACAATGATTGGCAAATTGTGCATGAAGACTCATTTAAAATGGCCCAAAATTCTACTGCTGGCCCAATTTTATCTCAGAAGCAGACCCAGAGGTGATTTACACATCTCACCATTTGAGATGATATTTGGACATCCACCTTTTCAGGCACAACCATTTACCCCTGCCTATACCTCATTGTTATGATGGGATACAACCATTGCCACTTATATGAGACAATTACAAACAAATTGCAAGAACTCCATGTCTCTGGAGCTGCTGTTCAAGCAGGCCCCATAGACTTCTTGCTAGATGATAGTGTATTGTGTCATTTGAAATTATTGTAAGCCCTGGAAGACCACATCTCCCAGGATTCTCTCTGCTATAACTTCCCCTGACACCTCCCACTTCTTTTGGGGGAGGTGTCAGGGAAAGGATAAAAGGGAAAGTTTGGTGCCTTTTCACTCTCTCTACCCAGGAGGGTCTGCTCTCTACCCAGGCAGCCTAGCTCTCTCCACCTTGGAAGCTCTCTCTATGCTGGAAGCTCCACTCTCTACCCTGAGATCCTGATTTCTCTCTTGGCACCTTTTTCCCTTTCCTCCTACCACCTATTTTTCCCTAGACCTTCCCTTTCTAATCTAAATAAAGCCTAGCTATCCTAAAGTTGCTCTCTGATCATTCACTTAAAGGCTGGGGACTGCTACCTCTTTCTTTCCCTTCCTCTACCTTCCTCTCTCCTTTCTCCCATTCCTCCAATCCTGCAATCTTCCTCCCTTCAGCCCCCATACATTATATGTAAAGAATTTCTAATGTACTGGGTAGACTTAACCTGATTATGATGGACCATTCCAAGTCCTATTGACTACACCAACAGCTATTAAAATTGGGGAGAGGGACTCATGGATTCATTGTAGCCATGTGAAACAAGTACTATTGATAATGAATAATTGCCTTTACTTATTATAATTGCATTGTATTTGATTGTATATGACTATTGATTGTGATAAGATTTCCTTATTGCTGGATTTTGTACTATTTTGTTGCACTTTATTTGGTTAATCCTTCTACTTGAACAATACATCTACTACTTCACAACAGAATATCTGTATTAGTGACCTATATTGACTTAATGTGCCTTTTGTAACATTTTCTGCCTTTTGTGATTCTTTCTGTATTTCCTTGAATGCATTATTGCTTTATTTACCTCACTTGCACTCCATTGCTTTATCTATATCATTTGCACTCACACCGTGGATCATGGCAAGTTAAAGAGGAAATGAATCTTATTTTTTGGAAATTAGCCCCTATACTTTACCTCTGTGATTGTGAAACTAAATAATTATAATATTTTTATTTTTTTCTTCCTACATGTGCCATACAGTATTTGATTTTTTCTCCCATTTTTTTTATATTTGGAGCACATGTGACCAGTATTGAAAATATTTTCTGAATGTTTTGATTTTTTCAATTGAATAAGATAAGACAGTGATGAGCAACCTTTTGAACTCTAGTGTCAAAATTCGCCAAAAAAGCAAGCATGATACGGGTGGTATGTCACTTCGAGAAAAAGACAAAACACATAATTTCATGATGTTTATGGTTTAAATAACAAAAATGTATAATCATAATATATAACTATTTACTAAACCAAAAACTATTTATTTAACTTACCTGCTTAGTGACTTCTTTGTTCATCTCTCAGTTGGTTTCTTTTGTTGGTCTTGATATTATTTAACTTGTATGAGATGCCATGAACTAAGATAAGTGAAGGGAAGGGGGAATTCTTTAACTAACCTGCCTATTAGTGACTTTTTTGTTGCTGAATTTCATTGGCTAATGAAAATTCATTTAGGCGCTAAATCTTCAATTGAAGGTTGGTATTTTGTACACTTCAAGCCCAAGCAAGCACTAGTAACTTCATTTGTTAATCTGTTTCTTTTGTTGTTTTTGATATTATTTCATACTGAGAATAAGGTCTCACAAAAGTACGTAGAGGAAAAAATTGTGAGTAAAGCCATTGCTATATATTTCAGGGTACTAAAAGTGTCTGGTAATTGGTTCCAGGCACTCCAAATTTCCAGTTCGTAGTGGCACTTCTCTTGATTCTCCAAGTGGCACCTTTCCAGATTCTCAAGCTTTGACCTCAAGTTGACAAACATCTGAGCCCAGATGCTGTCTTGAAATTCTGCAAATTTCATCTCCAAGCCATCAATTTGCATACATTGAAAACCATTTAATTCCAAACCACTGTAGACTACTACATCAGGATACTTAATTATTTTCATGGTCTGTTCTAGGCTTCTAAATTGACTAAATCTATCACCGAACTGGTCAAGTCACAAGTCTAAAACATGCTGGTACTTTATATGCAAGGGTTCCATTTCATTTTGTACAGCTACACTGGCATTCTCAAAATACTTTGTTACTCAAGGAAAATACTTATAAGTTTTAGTTTCTACATCTTGCTTGAAAATTTTAAGTTTACTTTCAGAAGCTTATATGTATCCAAACATAACATCAATACTTTTGTAACTTTAAATTCAGTTTATTAATATGAACAGAGAGATCTATTAAAAAAAACACTTATCATCGAGCTGAGGAAAGTTTCCCAGATCATTATCCTCAAGAAATACCTTAATTTCTTCAAAGCACTCCACAAAGTGCTCAAGAACCTTGCCTTGGCTCAGTCATCTTACATTATTGTATATTAGCAGTACACTGTAGGTGGAATCAACTTCCAGTAAAAGTGCAGAAAATTCTTGCTTGTGAAGAGTGCAAGCAACTATTAAATTAACTATTTTTGTAACAACTGACATTAAGTCATTTAAGTCGATGAATCCTCCCTTGGCACATAAAGCCTCCTGATGGGTAATATAATGAAAAGGCACAATTAGATGTCCAATTTGACAAATCTGACTTTTTTCTCCACCATGTTTGGTGCCCTATCTGTCATCACTGACACAATTTTAGAAATATCAATTCTTAGGTCATGGAATTTTTATATAACAATCTTACATATTTTGATTCCTGATATTGGCACTGATACTAACTTCATCAACTCTCATTGTGAGACCATCAGAATATCAACCAATATTGACCAACTGAGCATGTGATGTGACATCAGTAGTTGCATCAAGAGAGATCAAAAAAAATTTACAATTACTGGTCTCTCTTTAATTGATGTTGTACTTTGTGTTCAATCTCATTATTTGGTCTTTTATGATATTTCTACTGAGTGGTAACTCAAATATTCTCTTAATAATTGCATCTTTATTCTGCATATCATGAAAATAGACCTGGTGCAAATCTTAGGAGAGTTTCTTTAATAAATTCTTCCTCTTTTGAGTGCTTTTCCATGCTGAGCTATGGAGTGAGCAATGCTCAGACTTGCAGATGTTAAATTTGTAGAGCCTTTTACAAACTTAAGGATGGAATTAAATTGTCTCTTATAAAGGTGTAGCTGCCTAGAAATGGATTCCTTTCTTTCATCCTCACTTTTTTTCAAGACCTGGGAATGATTAGTTTCAAAATGTCTATATATTCCATATCCTGCTTACTACCATTTCAATACATAGAACCCAAAATGATCTGCCATTTTTTTCTATAATGCCATACATCTCAGTCCATGTCTCTTGAAAGGGTTGGCTACTGCTACTACCACTTCCTTTCCTTAACCTTGGATTTTTATTTTTTGTGTTCTCCATCAGGGAGGCAGTGACAGAAGATAGAATTATAGATACTCTGTTAGCCCTTCAGGCAGTTAAGAGTTAACTAGCCTAACTGACCACAAGATGGCACCTATAACTGTCTTTTAGGAAAGGGCAGGGTTAATAAGCAGAAATAGGGTTTAATAAGGATGAACAACAGTAATAGTGGTGAAATGGAGTCTGCACTATGCTGCAAAATGGCATTCCTTATGTAAATTAAGATGGATGTCACTATTTCTAATGGTGGGAAACAGCACCCATAGCACAGATCTTTGCCTTTCCTAGCCTCCCTCTCACTTATCTCAGAAATGATAGTCAATTAGAAATCCACAACACCCCAGCACAATAGATTGGATGATGGTTGCTGTGGTTATGTGGTTGGTGGCAATGGCAATCACGGGGCCCCCCAATTTGCGTCCCCCATGGCATTCCACTGCTCCCTGCTCCGCCTGCTGGAAGTGAGGTCAAAGGTTCCCCTAACAGCCTGGAAATCCCAGAACTAGACACTCTGTGCCAGAGTTCTGTTTTTTGGCCTATAGACCTCCAGCACAAAGTATCTACACTACACTATAGCAAATGTTTCATCCTCAGCATGTGGCCCCATACTTCTCTGTGTCATCAAAAATGACTATGCATGTCAGTGCTGACATATGTGTCATAGGTTTGCCATCAGGGAGCTAAGATGTCCATTTGCCTAGCATATAAATGCATACCCTAAAAGTTTTGGACTATGGCAACCTGCAACTAGTTACTTAAATATTATGAGACTTTTTTGCTCAATTAATATGTCTAATCCAAGGAGAAATGGACCACAAAGGAGTAGAGAAGTTGACCTGCAAAGTGCCAAATAAGCACAAAAGGTAATAGAAACCATACCAATCCTATTGGGATGGATGACATTCTATGCAAAAGAGCACAAAGACTTGATCATTTATGAGACTCGAGGTTTTGGAGCTTTACATATGTTAAGACATAGGACTTCCTTGTATCACACTCTATATCAAGTAAACAACATTGATTGTTCTGGTTCCACTATCCTTGAAAGTGAAGAAATGGATCAAACCTGGAAATGCTATTTCCCATTTGTTTCAAAATCTAGTCTCTTTTTTCTTTTTTTTTTTTCATGATGTGACAACTTAACTGTAGTCCAGGCTGCTAAATTGGGTTAGTGAGTGATTGTCGTTGCAAAGTTTATGGGACATGGATTGCTACAAGAACTTGTTGTGATTTGTGATTTTTTTCCTTTTTCCTAGAATATTTTTTTCACATTTTTGATATTCTATATTTCCCTCAGAGGTTATTTTTAAAAATTTCTTTGGATTCTTTTATGTTTTTGATAATTGATTCATATACCTTATGACTTGACTAGGTATCTCTGTGTATTTCTTATTTGTATAGCTATATCCTCCTCAGGGGAGACAATGTTATTGCTGTGAATTTTGATTTGAATTTGACCCTAATTTAGAACAGAAGACTACCTCTCAGAATCCAGAAGGTGCCATGGAAGATGTCTGCAGAGACCACACGCTGTACCAGAAGATCCAGAGTGAATTTCCAGATATGGAGAATCTGAACTTTGGGGGGTTGAATGCATTTATTTTGAGTGGATGCTCTTATGCCAAAAAGGGGACTGCCCCCTAATTGGCTTATTGTCAATGTACCTAACATTGGTTTTCTTCTTTCTCTCTTTTATTTCCCTCTTATCCCTGAATTATTGTAAGTTTTAATTTGATTATGTTTCCATGATCCATTGGAGAGACTGGTTTCCCAAAGGATTACAGGGGGGAATGAATAGTTGGAAAATCTTGAACCCCTGGAATTGCATTGCCCAAAATTCCTTTCTGTATTACCCGCAATTCTTTTTGCCTTTCGTATATGTGCCTCGTTACTCAGTTTATATATAGATTGGGTTCACTCTGCCACACACTCTCTCTTCCACATAAGGTGAGTGGGGAAAGTACCCTATGTTCTCTAGCTCTCTAGTTAAATATTAATAAATCTTTATAAATATTATACTTTGGAGTTATTGAATATTAATTTAAAATCCACACTATGTTAGACACTGTGATAGGTTTATTTTTCTCACTGACCTTCTTGGGCTTTATACCTAGACTGAATGCTAACATTCAAAGGACATGCATAATTTAGTCACTCTTTTCACATAAGTAAAGGTATTTTTCAAAATATCGAGATATACTTACATTCTAGAAATAAAGTATTAGAAAGACACCCCCATCCCTCAAATATACTCCTAAAACTTTGAGAGGGGAGATATTACCAGCCAGAATGAGGGGAAATTGGGATAAAACCTTCCAAGGTCTTTATAAAGCCTGTATAGAAACATTTGTTTTGTAAACCTTTAAGTCTCAAATTAATATGGACTATTATTTTTCTTGTTAGTATTTAAACTTGGGTTTCTACTTAAGAAGGTGGAGGAAAAGTAGAAGATTACATTTCAATTTATTTGAATTTTTTGAAGCATTTCAAACATTCCATCATTCTTAAAATGCACATCAATCCTAGGTCGTAATTCCATGAACTGAACAAAGAAAGTCAACTGTATTTCTCTTTGATGCATTTTTATTCTGTAAAAAGTAAGGAAACTTCTCAGTCATTTTTATTCAGTGCTGAATATATAATATTTGAGCTGGGATTTGAGGAAGCATTAAAGAAAAAATAACAGCATTCTTTTATTTTTTTTTTTTTTGTTGCTCTGGGAATTCTTGGGTGCCCTTAAGAAATATGTAAAGGTTTCCAGGGATGCAAGAAAATTTGAGCAACTTTGGTTCTATGTGGGTTAACTTCAGAGGCAGAAGATCTACATAGTACATGAAGGATGAATCAATTGACCTCTTCCTTAAAAGGAAATAGCTGTGAATAAAACTGAAGGCTTTCTTTCGACTGTTGCTATATTGTGGTTTGGGGTTAGATGAGGAATGCAGGACTTATTGGAAAACATTGCTGCTGTCTTGATTTACTATTGTTTTGTTCAACTAAGTTGTAAAACTTAAACTGGGGACAACTGTGTGCTACAAACATCTTTAAAAAGAGAGTATTAATGCCTGCAAGAAGTTCTCTAGGGCATAATTGTGTGATCTTTGTATAGACTTGATCTAGTGGTCCAGAGGGGGTTCCATGTAACTCTCACTTAATTGAATAACTAAAGATTTCAAAGCAAGGTAACAATATGAACACTTAAGCCCTCCCCTCTTCCCTGCCTCTCTTTCCATGTTTCTCTATCTCTGTCTTCTGTCTTTTTTTCCATAAAGGTATTGAGGATTAAAATTAAGGCACTGGAGATTTAGAAGTTCTGAGCTAAAGTTTATCTTTATTTTGGTCTCTATTAAAATGTAGATTATTTCCTTTTATTTCTTTCCTTGATATATAGCACAGTCCACCTTTGCCTCTCATAAAAGTTAACTTTTTCTTCTATTTTTATTATCAGCAATAATTAATCTTTTTTCATTCTCATTCCTCCATTTTTAATAGCTTTGTCTTTATATATTGTTTCTTAGAATCAAATGGTCTCTAAAACAACTGCCTCTGCTTTTGGGTAGCAACTGAAAGTTTTGTGCAGACCCACCTGGCTTGCTTTGTTAAAATATATTCATATTTATTTACTTTAAACATTATTTTAATCTAAATTTCAAGTTTCAGGTTTTCTCCCTCTCTTTCATTCTCTCACACACCCACTAAGAAGGCAAGCAATGTATTACCATTATGCAAAGCATATGTCCATATTACCCACATCACATATACAAAAAATAATAAAGTGAGAATAGTAATTCAGAGTTCATCAGTTCTCTCTCCAAAGTTGGACAGCATTTTTTGTCTTATCATATGTCCTTTAGAATTATCTTGGATCATTGTACTGATCAGAGTAACTGAGTCTTTCACAAGCGACCATCCTTACAACATTGCTATTACTGTGCAGTGATCCCACAATTCTCACCTCACTTTGCATCAGTTCATTTAAGTCTTGTCATTTTTTTTTCTGAGACCATCTCCCTCATTATTTCTTTTTTTTAAACCCTTAATCAATACAAACCAATGCAAAATATTCATTCCAAGTTAGAAAAGAGGTAAGGGTTAGGGAATGGGGGTTAAGTGACTTGCCCAGGTTCACACAGGTAGGAAGTGTCTGAGGTCAAATTTGAAACTAGAACCTCCCCTCTCTATGCCTGACTCTCAATCCACCAAGGCACTTGGTTGCCCTCATAATCATTTTTTATAGCACAATAATATTCCATTGCAGTATAACTTGCTCAGTAATTCGCCAATGGATGAGCATCCTTTTAATTTCTAATATTTTCCTTTGCAAAAAGAGATGCTATAAATATTTTTGTATGTATAGGCCATTTTCCTTATTATGAATAAATATTAATCTTGGATACTTTATACTAAATTTATAAATATTTATTAGTAAAGAGAAAGAAAACAAGAAATAAGGTTTCCAGTCTTTCTAACTTAAAGATCAGGTCCCAGATCCCAGCCTGCGGGGTTCTCCCCATGCTGCCACTTGCCAGAGATGGTTATATAGATAGTTAGGGGCCAGGATGGCTCCAAAAAGGCCTAGAGAGCAAAACCAGATAGCTGAGAGCCAAGAGCTTCCCAGGCTGAATTTTCAAGTCTTCCTCTAAGCCTCAGATCCATCCATTGGCTTCTTGACTCCATATGTCATATCTCCTGGCCTCCTGGCCTGATGGCACCATGTTGGTAGGACTCTAGGACTCTGGGACTCCCCTGTCCATCCACTGGGGTAAGTCTTCCAGGATTGGACTAAGTTGGAGGTCCCCCAGATATTTAATTCACACGTCCTTCTTTGATTTCTGTGGTATACAGACCTCATAGTGACCCTCAGTAGAAGGAAAGCTGCTTCCCTGGAGCTGCAAGGGCTAGTGTTCCTCTTCACCCAGGAACTGGGAATCCTTTGTTCTTCTGAAGCTAAAAGTGCTAATTCTCCTCTCTGCATTAGAACTGATAGCAGAGACCCTTCTCCCTTGTAACCAGTCACAAAAATCTACTTTTGGACAATAGAGTTACCAGTCAGTACTAGCTGACCCCATTTATTTGATGCCTTACTCTCTCTGGGTCACTTCTAAGCCAACTGAGGCTGCCACCCACATATGCTCTGGGGTGATTCCCACCCTAGAGTCACAGACTTCTCCTATGGACCTCCTAAATTGTCTTACATGGGAAAAAATATCTCACTCTGATCTTTTGTTGGCTTTGCTGCTTCAAAATTTGATTTGAGGAATTATTTTAAAGTTATTTTTGACTGGACTGCTGGGAGAGTCCAGTTGGGTTGCTGCTCCTAATCCACCATCTTTTCTCTACCCTTGCTTTCACTTATTCTTAAAAATCTGAGGGCTTCAGGCCAGATATAAAAAAGAATAAAACATGTTGAATTGCTTTTTAGTGACAATTTGGCCTGAAAAAGGCAAATTCTTGCTATGTTCAGTTCTTTTCCAAATGGAGATCTATAAAAAGTAACAACTCATGTTTATTCAGCATGTTAGGGTCTTAAAAGTGCATTCTTAGAGTAATCGTGTGAGATTTAGAGAGTGAGAAGTAACCTAGAGGTAAAACCCTACCCTCATTTCAAATAAATGAGCAAACAGTTTCTAAATGCAACAAAATTAATAATGACAAAAAAGAGAAATTGATGAACTGGCCACAAATTTCCTACAATTACCATACCTCCCTCCTCTGATCCCCACTCTGTATGTGCAGCCCTACATTGCACATACAAAGGGTGTTCCTGTATCCTTCCACAATGAAGCAGGTTTAGGCACTGAATTTTGAAGTTAATCCTTTGACAGTATTCCTCTCCCAAGGCATTCTAAGGTTGGTGTATCAGACCAGGCCAGAGGGATGAGAGGAAGGAAAGAGGTGAATTTATGAAAGAATGTGGAGTACAAGGAGGGAAAGAGGAAAAAACAAGATTAGGTAGGAAGGAAGGAACTACAAGTGGAAACCTACAGTCTCTAGGACTATGATTTAATTGTTAATTATTATCAAGGACTACTAGTAATAAAACTCCATCAGGGCAAATCTGAAACTCACAGGCCGTTTATAGCCTTAAGTCTTAGAGAACTGGCCCTAAGTGGAAGGGGAAGTTGGGGGAAGAAAGTTAGGGACTTTCAATCTTGTGTTTTCCTGCCTTTGAAGATACTATTCTATGTTGCTTCTCACAAAGTTAGTTTAATCAATTAATTAATACAGAACAAAAAGAAATAGTTGGTGGAAGGAGTGCTAAAAAGGTAATGAAGAGGGTAATCTATGTGTAGAAGTCAGTTATGGTATTCTGAGAACCTCTAGAATATCTCTCAGGATTCTTAGGAATTGGAATTTTTCTTTAATGCTATTGACTTGAGCTTGCATTTTGGATGTGTTCTTTTCATTGTTATCCTCTGTTGGTTATTGCCCCAGTTCAATTTAACCTTTTAAGATTAATTAACTTTCAACCAAGAAAAAATTCTGGAAAGCAATTGGAACCATGCCCAAAGGGCCATAAAACTGTGCATACCCTTCAACCTAGCACTAGCACTACTAGGTCTCTCTCCCAAAGCAATTAAAAATAGGAGAAAAGGACCTACCTGTACAGAAATATTTATAGCAGATTTTTTGGTGGTGGCAAAGAACTGGAAACTGATGAGATGGGGAATGGGGAATGAACAAGTTGTGCTATGTGATTGTAATGGAATACTATTGTGTTATAAGAAACAATGAACCCTTGTGATCACACAAAAACCTAGAAAGACATATAAAGTGATGCAAAGATGCAAAGTGAAGTGAACAGAAGGAGAATGTTGTACACAGTAGCAAGAGCATATGATGACCAACTATGAATGACTTAACTATTAACAACAAGGCAAGGATCCAGGACAACCTCAAGAGATTCATGAAAAAAAATGACATCCACCACCAAAGAAGGAACAAATGCAAGTTCAAACATACCATTCCTTATTCTATTTCTTCCATGAATGTCTCTAGTGTAAGCAATGTCTTCTTTCACAACATGACAAACATGGAAATATGTATTATATGATAATATATCTACAACCTATATCATATTACTTGCCTTCTTGGTAAGGGGAGATGGATAGGAAAGACAGAGAGAGTAGGGATTGAAAAATATCAGGAAATGAATATTAAAAATTATATTGATATGTAATCAGGAATTTTTAAAATTTATAATAAAAATTAATTAGCTTTTAAAAAGGTATGCTATTTAACTTAAGAATATTTAAATTTAATTCAAATTGCAGCAAGAAGTACAAACATTTCTCCCTAAAAGTTTGGGAATACATTTTCACTTATCAAGTTCATATCCAAATGTGCCATCAGTATGAACAAATCCTTATCTCAGCTTCCACTGTGATAGGTCCTGAAAGGCAAAAGTCATTCATTGGTCCTTAGGATATTGATGCTGGTCTAATAATAGACTCAACTGACTCCAGGTAATTTTCTTGATCTTTTTTTTTAAATTATATATTAAAACAATTTGACAATTGTTTTCTAACAATTCCAACAATTCTACAATTAAGATTCACTCCATCCTTCCCCACTACTGAGGCTGATGTAGGTCACACCAGTGCTTAGTCCCATAATGCTCATGCCATGTTAGAAAACACATATCCCACATACAATAAAAAACTCATGAAGGAAATAAAGTGGAAGATGACATGTTTTGATTGGCCATCAGACTCCAACAGTTCCTTCTTTGGCTATGGATAGCCTTTTTCATCATGCTATCCATATATCTTTTCATATCTGCTGATAATACTTTAGTTTTTCACAGTTGATCATTATTATTGTATACATTGTTCTGGTTCTACACACTTGACTTTGCATCCATTCATAAAAGTCTCTCCAAGTTTTTCTGAACTCATCCTGTGTTATATTGAATCTCTGGGAGCCAGGAATCCACACTGTTGATTGACAGGTGGATCAGCTGAATATCGGAATGTTCCCAGGGGGCCGTGAGAACAGGGGAGAGGGCAGTTGGACCAGGGAGGTATAAAAGCACCCTGGCAGCCCTGGCAGGGGGTCCTTTCTTTTCCTGAGACCTGAGATCTGTGGATCCTGGTTTTTTGTGGGATTGAGACTTGCGGGTTCAGCCTTGCAAGTTCCTCCTATTTGTTCCTGCTAACATCATCAACCTGTACCCAGACCACCATCTCTGATTCTACTGCCCCTAGATATTAGGAAGTCAATCATCTTAGTTATCTACATTTCCCAGGGCCTGGGAGGGATCCAGGAAGTGGGCAGGAGAAGAAGAAGAGGGTGGAAAGGGTGGATATCCCAAAGACTGATTAGGCATATCATCTAGCAAAGAAGAAGCTGAAACATCAAGCAGCAGTTTGCCTACTCTGGTGTGGCTGTGGCCAGGCTGGACCAGAGAGAAGCTAACCATCCTGATTCATTACTTGCCTACAGTTTAAGGATTTATCATTACCAAATTTAATTAGGGTTTCCCAATTCCTCTATCCAATCCCAATACCCCATCTTTGTTAAATAAAGTTAAAGCCTTTCAAGTACCTTCCTGGATTGGTTATTCATAACTTCTCTGGGAAGGGAGTCACACAGTCAGATTCAAACCATTACCAAACTAATAGAGCCCATTATACACTATCAATCAACCCCAGGTGGTACCTGAAGGGATATCATCCATTGACCTGAAGGATCCTGCCTGGGCACTGTTATATAGGAAGGAGGTGTCATATCATCTAGCTAGGGCAAGCCTCAGTTGATCTTGCCCTAGCCACCTAACTGGGCTATCACTGTTGTCACACAATTACCAGTGGTAGTATCCAGTTTAGGTTACTATCCTCTCCATCTACAACATCTACTTTATTTTATAACAATACATATGTAGATATATACATGTGTATCTTGTTTGTCCATATTTGTATGTTGTCTTCCCCTAGTTTATGAACTCCTTGAGAACAAGGACTGTATTTTACCTTTCTTTATATCCCTAGCACTTAGCATAGTGCCTGGAACATAGTAGGCAGGTTCTTAACTGATCTGCAAAATGATAGTGTTAAACTGAATGACCACTATAGTAAATCAATTGACAAGTATTTATCAGTGCCTGCTGTGCAGATGCAATGTGGAATGGTGGATGAGGGTCTGGTCCTGAAGCAAGGACATCATGACTAGCTGGCTAATTACTTATTTTCTCTGTTCCTCCTTTGTAAAATTAAAGTTTGACTCAATGGCCTCTGGAGTGCCTTCCAGTTCTTAAATTTATGAGCCTTTATGCTTCTTTCAACTGTGAAATTTTATGATTTTACCCTAAAATTCAGGCCAAGCACAGAAGAATAAGCAACTGAACAAGTGATGAATTTTGGAGACTGACAAAAGCATCTCCCCAGTCACCTCATTGTTGAAATTTTATGATTTGAAATATAAATGTTGAGGAACTAAAGCATGTTTAAGCAAGGGTATTCATTAACAATGCAAATGCCTGTTTGGGACTAAGTATAACCTAGGTGACCTGTTTTATCAATTATGCACATACACAGTGGTGTGACATCATGGAACTAAAAGAAGTAAGAATCTTCCTTTGAGATTGAGATAAGAACAGTAGAGAAAAGATTTCAGTGAAGGTTTACTTAGGGAAGCACTAGGGTACTCCCACAATGACAGTTGGAGAGAAATGCTTGGAAAGGAAAGTGATGAAAAGAAGATGAGAGACCACTAAAAACAACTTTACCTACCTACTTGCCAGTGCTGCCCAGCCCTACCAAAGGAGTTTATATTTAGAGCACAGCTTCCTGGAATTTCTTTTTAAATTATCCTTCACTCAAAAGAACTTTGTCAACCAAATATTTTACAGTATTAGAAGCCACCTTATTATTCACTGAATGAAAAACAATTTGATAGAAATTACAAAGAGGAAATTGAAGTTTAATATGAGGATAAAACTTCCTAACAATTTAGAGTTGTTTAGGAGTGTAATGAGCTGCCTTCATAGGTAGTAAGTTCTTATGAATCAGAGGTCTTCCAGCAAAGACCGAGTCATCAAATGTAGGATGTATTGTATTAGAGGATGGGGGAATAATTTAACTAGATAGCCTCTGTGGTGCCTTCAATTAAAGAATTTAGGGATTTCATGATTCCACAAATACCTTTGGGAATTGAACAATATATTCTGTGCAGTGGGCATCCCTAAATAATAAAAGATGGACCCTATCACACTCTGCATGAAAAAGCAATCAAGCACAAGTCAAAAGCATTTAGTCTTTCAGTTACTTTTTAGGAATATGTTACAAACAAATTTGCCAGTCAAGAATGGTAATGTTAATGTTTCTTCATCAAGAGTTCCCTACACAAAGCACAATATTCTATGATGACCAACTGTGAAAGATGGAGCCACTCTCAGCAATCTGAGACATTTCTGAAGGACTTATGACAAAGAATGCTGTCCACTTCCAGAAAACAGATCTGATGGAGTTAGAAAGCAGATCAAAGCAGACTATCTTTCACATTAGTTTATTTGTAGTTTTATGCAGGGGGGATTTGGTGTTATATGAGTATTCTCTTACAACAGTGACCAATATGGAAGTTTTTTTAGCATGATAATACATGTATAATATAAGAATAATGAGAGCCAGCAATCCAGTGTTAATGATAGAAGAGAGAGAGAGAGAGAGAGAGAGAGAGTCGATGAGGTGAGACTCTCTTCTAGCTCTCCCCTCCACTGAATATGCACTGTGGTAGACTTTAAGGGAGTGTCATCCCTAAACTGGGTGACCTGGATGGTTGTGCTGCCCCATTGGAGTTAGGGGTGAGGCTTCCCTGTAAGAGGAGATATGGGGGACCCCAATCTGATTCCAAATGAGGGTGGGGTTTATGCAAGCCTCCCCCAAGGTCAGTCAACTTCACAGAGGGTGTTCTGGCTCCAAGATGGAGGCAGCCCGACCAAGCTGTGATTCCCCTCCCCCTTGTCTCTCAGGCACTCTGGAACGCTATCTGACTAATGAATGGCTTTTATTAATCACAGTTCAGGGATTGGGGAAAGGGGTGAAGGGCAGAGGGATTTGTTTTCTATTTCTATGGGGTCTGTCACTTGGGTGGGAACCTTTGGGGTTCCTGCTCCCAAGCGTCTCCCCTCGCCACTTCTCTTTCTGTTTCTATTTCTATTTCCTATTTCTATCCTTTTCTATAATTGCAAAATCAAACCAGAAAGGGTCTCTCAGCGAGTGGGTAATGGGAGGAGGAGCCTAAGAGATGGCTCCCAAAATGGAGTCCAGACACTTAGGTGACACGATGATTGAAGTCTTAATGGGTGAGAAGCGATGGGATGCCTTTGACCAGGGAATCGGGGTATCAGTGTCCAAAGAAAGATCCTCAGGAAGCCTTCAGGACTGGATCCGAGCTGAGATGTTCCTCCTCAGAACCTCTCCTCCTTCCTCGAAGACCCTCCCGGAAATCCTCCTCCTCATTCTTACTCCGGAGAATTACCCAGAATCCTCTCTGGTCCCAACTGTCAGTAACTGTCACCAATGGCCTTCTTCTGGCTCTTTTTGTCTCATCCCCCATCCTTACAATAATCCAGATCAAATTGCTCACCATCTCCAAGAGGTAGAGGGAAGGGAGGGAAACAATTTTTGGATCTTATAATTTTGGAAAATGTATGTTGAAAATTGTTATTACATGTAATTTGGCATATTTAAAAATATGAGTTCCCTACACTGATGATATCCCATAGGTCTAGGTCTATCTATCTATCTGTCTATCTGTCTATCTATCTATCTATCTATCTATCTATCTATCTATCTCTATCTGTCTATCTGTCTCTCTGTCTTCTGTCTCTAGTTTTCTATCCATCTATCTCATAATAAATGAATGAGTGAAAATATCAAGCATTTTCAATGGGCCAAGCACTGGCTACAAATTTTAGAAGCCCTCAAGGAGGGCTTCTAAAAGGAGGAGATAACACTTATGGGGCAGTGGTGGTCAGGAAGGAACATTCTGCTTTAGAAACTCACAAGAATGGTACCTGGAGCTATAGGGGGAGTTATAGCAATGGCAGAGCATTAATGGATTATAATTCCAGTACTAGAAAATAGGGTGTTGGCAAGCAGTGAGGATAGAACCAAGGATGGTTGCTGATCTAAAGGGTTCAGAAGCAGGTAGGGCAAAGAGGAAGAATCGATATGCTTGATAACCTCCTATTGTATCATGTGTTATATATGATGGGAATGGTGTGGGGTCTGGGTAAAAACAAGAAAGACGATTGTCTTTATTGTTTAACATGGCATACTAAACAATGAGTATGAAATGGAGCTAGCTAAATTTGACTACCTGGATGGGAAGTAAAGTCTACCACTTTGGAAGCTGAGGGTCTTACTTTGATATCAGACTGGTTCAACAACCCAGAGAAGAAGCATTTTTTATAACAGTATTATTGTTAGAGGTGGTAGTTTTATCTTACAGATTTTTAATGAATTACTGAGAACCAAAAGAAAAAGCAAAGGAAGGATCTTTTCTTAGAGTTATATGTCATCATAATGTCAAACCCAGGTTTCAGGAAATAATTTTGTGAAAGTATTTGGTTTACTCAGCTGAGCAGAACAAATAATCAGATAAGAAAGCCAAAGGATATTCATAACCTTATTGAAATAAAATAGCGCCACATATTTGGAATGGGATGCATATCCACAATGATGCATATCACATAAAAAGAAAATATGATTTATTATAGCTTTTAAAATATGGAGTACAATATATCAAACAATAAAAGAATGCATTCTTATAATTTGAGACTACCTACTCTTTTCATCCCTTTGTGGAAATAAAAATAAGCAAGTACCATTAATCCAGCACAATATAAATTGTATGACAATTAGCATAATATGTTCTTAAATAAACATAAGCAAGTATTTGTGTGTATATGTATATTAATCAATAAACAAATAAATTAAGCACCTACTATGTGCCAGGAATGTGCTAAGTGTTTGGGATTCAAAAAGAGGCAAAAAAATAGTTCTTCCCTTCAAGGAACAACATGCAAACAACAATGTGTAAAGAATATGAATAGGAAATAATTAATAGAAGGAAGGCACTGAAATTAAGAGGGTTTGGGAGAAGGCTTCCTGTAAAAGGTTAGACTTTAATTTAGACTTAATGGAAGCCAGGGAGGTCAGAAGTTGGAGCAGGAGAAGAAGAGTGTTTAGACAGCCAGAGAAAATGCCCATAGCTAAGTCATGGGGTGTCTTGTTCAAAGAATAGCCAATACAACTGGATCAAGGAGTATGTGTTAGAGAGTAAAATATAAAAATATTTTTTTAAAAAAGACTGAAAATGTAGGAGAGAGTTAGGTTACGAAAAATGCTGAATGCCAAATAGACAATTTTGTATTTGCTCCTGGAGGCAGTAAATAGGAAACCATTTGAGTTTATTGTATCTTGAGAGGGAGGGTGACATGACCAACCCTGAACTTTAAGAAAATCACTTTATTGGCTGAATGAAGGGAGGATTGGAGTGAGGAGAGACTAGACAGGCAAATCTGCCAAAAAACAGTTGCAATAATCTAGGCATGAGGTGATGAGAAGCTGCACTAGAGTGGAAGCAATGTCAGAGGTCAGAAGGAGATATATATGAGAAATGTTGCAAAGGTAAAATTGATGGTCCTTGGCAATAGTTTGAATATGAGAGGTGAGAGACAGTGAGGAATCCAGAATGACTCCTAGGTTGCAAGCCTAAGGAACTAGCAGTATGGCACTGTCCTCTACAGTAAGGAGGAAAATAGAACTATTGGAGGGTTTAAGGGATAAGATAGATTTCTATTGGGGCAATATTGTGTTTAAGATACCTATTGTACATTCAATTCAAGATGACTGAAAGGCAGTTGGAGATGTAAGATTGGAGGTCAGTCAAGAGATTTGAGTACGAATGATAGATTTGGAAATCATAAGCATAAAAATGGAAATTAAATCCATGGGAACTTTATCAAGTGAAGTAAAAGAGGTCCTATGGACCCTGAGGGACACCTACTATATATATATACACATATGTGTATATATCTATGTGTGTATATATCTATGTGTGCATATATTTATATATGCATATATACTCATCCAAAGCTCCTCTCATTTTCTTAAAAGGATGATTTGGAGTTATATAGTGGAATGGGCACTGAAGGAACTCTGAAC
Source organism: Gracilinanus agilis (assembly GCF_016433145.1). Lineage (NCBI taxonomy): Eukaryota > Metazoa > Chordata > Mammalia > Didelphimorphia > Didelphidae > Gracilinanus > Gracilinanus agilis. The sequence goes on from NC_058135.1 coordinate 27,008,348, forward strand.
TAGTATATAATATATGATAATAATATAAATAAGGAAGCAGGTTTCCCATTCCATTTCAAGAATTCAATCAGACAAGTGTTATAAGGATTATTGATACTTATAGATTATAGGTACTGATATGAGTATTTCCAATACCTGTGTCCTGTATAGACAGACTGTTGGTTTGACAGTTGGGAAAGATAGCTTCCCAAGCAGTCTAAAAAAATTCTGGCTCAAGCCAGGTTATATAAAAAACTATTTATTGGAAATATTAAAATTTAGGAAAAAGGGAAAGAAAAAGGAAACAAAAATAATATTTACCCTAAATCTAAATTTAGGTACATAATTGTACCCAAACCCCAACTAAAGTTTTGTATGAACTCACTTCTCCTTGATGAAAAAAAAAAAAAAAACAAGGCTGATTTATCTTCCTATCTATATATTAACCCAATTCTAAATTTCTACCCTAAAACTAAAAAAATATAACTTATCACAATGAGAAAAATTAGCTTTCTTTCCTACTAAGATTGGAAAACAGCTAGTCAGAATTTTCACAGCTTTGCCCTCTTCTGCCACCACTAGCAGAGCAATGATATTGCACTACAATCTCATTCCTTTTTACTTTGCATATTTCTCAAGTAGAAATTTCATCAGATCTCCAACTTCCAACTCTCTGAGCCAAAAACACTTGGATCTCCTTCTTTGAGTCAGGACAGACCAAGAGAGAGTGTTTCTTAAGTCAGGACAGACCAAGAGTGAAAGACCGTTGGTCTAACTGTCCTTTCAAGAACCTCTGAGAAATTCCTTTTATTTCCCATGATCCTCTCTTGAAAATTCCATTTTGGCTTAAAGAAATCCAGCTTTCTCAAATTTCTATAATTATCTATTGTGATCTATTTTTTAATCCACTCTTCATTAACTTTTAATTAACAAATATCCTATTACACAAGTCAATATAAATTTATTCACTATTAAAACAGGAATAATACTTGCCCTGGTTGGTGCAAAAGAATCAAATGAAATACCTTATGTGAAAACATTTTATAATCTGTAAAGCAATAAAAAAAAAGTGTGGTTTCATAAAATGAACACTGAATAGGGATCCTAATCTTTGACCTAGACTGTAGACCTGGCTTCTTTGCCACTAATTGGTATGCTAGCCAAATCAATGAGGAGGAACCTTTAGGCAAGTATATGCAACTCTCATGTCCTTCTTCCATAGTTACTGTTAGAAGTCATCTTGACACCAATAACCTATTAGTTCAGATTTTATGTTGGAAGGAAATAAGGTACCCTAGTTAAGATCAATGAACCATTGACCAAAAGAAGACTTATCCCTAACACAAGGATATGCAACAAGGATACAACAATGTGTAACTTTTATAGAAGTACCTTTCCTTGAATTAATATGGAAAACCCCTGAGTAGCAAAGTCTAGTCTGGAGGCTCCCTTCTGTCATATTCAAACTCTGGGAGTTGTGAGTCTCACCTTGATTGACAGGTTAAGACACTTGGAAGAGAGGTATGTTCCTGGAGGCCATGAGGACAGGAGGAAAGGCAGTTGGGTAGAGAGGCTATAAATACCCTGGGCTGCCCCTGACAGGGACCCCTTGGACCCCTTTTCTTTTGGGACCTTGGTTTTGCTTTGGCTGAGCCTTGCCTAAATTCTTGCCTTGGACATTTGATCTTGAACATTGCTTGACCTGTGGGTCACACCATGGATCATCTGATTCTCTCTGAATCCATAAATATTTAGACACCTAAACCATCTCTAGATATTTAGGCATCCCGGGGCCCAGGGGGATCTGGGAAGTGGGTAGGAGAAGAAGAAGAGGGTGGTAAGGGTGGAATTTCCTGAAGGCTGTAGGACTGGGAAACAACTAGCAGTATGAAGCTGAGAGAAGCCATCATCAATATTTGCACCATCCAAACAGATTGCTTACTCTGGTTTGGCTGTGGCCAGGCTGAGCCAGAGGAGGTGAAGAACAAACCCAGCATTCCTGAACAGCCTACAGTCCTGAAAGATTATTGTCATAGGTTTAGTGATAGGGTCACCTATTCCCCAACCCATTCCTGATCATTCCTTTCCCTTGTTAAACAACATAGATAAAAGTTATTAAGTACCTTCCTGCAGTAGTCCATCACCACTCTGGGGAGGGAGCAACACAGTCAGATGAACATTATCCAAGGCTGATAGAGCCCAATAGTAATAATCAATTAACCTCAGGTGGGACCTGAAAGGGTTACCCATCCATTGACGTTTAGGGATCCTGCCTGGGCACTGTTATAAAGAAGGGCACTTATTATAACATCCAGCTGGGTGGCAGGACTCGGCACTTCTACAGACAAAGGTTGGGGCCAGCCAGAAATGGCTTGAAACTGACTAGAGGGCTTTCTAGTCAGTTTCTCAGGTTCACAAAGGAAGAGTCCAGAGGAAGTAAAGGGACCACCACTTCCTCCAAAATGGATGCCTCCAATTCACTTGGGACCCAGAGAGAAACTATTCCTTTCTCCCCTTCTCCCTCTCTTATCAATCAATTACTGAATTAGCCAAAGGTTTGATTAAGTGCCAAACAGGGTTTATTGAGTTTCAGGGTTGATTGTGAAGGACAGAGGGATACAAAGTAACTCTAACAGCCACCTAGGGAAAGCTTCAGGCCAGGGTGGGACACAGGAATGTGAGACTGAGAAGGACCTGCCTCACTCAGTTCTGGGAGGTTTTGTTGCCTAAAGGGTTAGGAAAGTTGCATATAATGATTCAAGAGATAATTTGTATCAAGGGTAAGCCCTACTTGACTACAGGGAAACTAAATCTACAAAGTTTGAAAGCTACCACCCAGATCCACCCTCCCTCCAAAAACCCACAGAAATTCAGGAAGGGAAAATGATGATTGGGATAGGGAAGGTCAGGGAAATCCAAAGTAAATAGCTAATCTAACAAATCTTAAGAGAAAGCTACAGAATCAAGGCCAGGTTTTACAACCCAAAGATAGAGCTCAGTTGACCCTCCTACTCTCATCCAGTCTCCAGGATCAACTGCCTCTCCTCAGGGTTCTAAACCCTTTTCAACTGTCAGAAATTCTGCAGTAAGGCTTTGCAGAGTTAGTATGCACCCTTTTGCACCACATTCTGCACTAGCCATTAGGGAACCAAACCACAGCTTCCTCAGATCAATATCTCAGATTACTACTACTAATAACCAACCTAATAGTGATAATATCCAGATTACTCTCTTCTTTTATAACACTTCATCTTCAGACATTCTTCAACTTGAAAGAGCCCTGACTCCACTGTGGGTGAGAACTTTTTCATCAGTCAATTTAGTCCAAGGATGCTATAAGAGATATATGGATTGGGACTTGCTCCAAACCTGGGTTTATAAAATCCCAATTTTGTTACTTTTCCCTAACCCATATTGAGTAATCCTATTAGATGTTGTTGTCATTTTATGTTTACTTATTTTCATACACATTGTTTTCTTCCTATAGAATATCTTTCACCCTCCTCCCTCCCAGAAGCATAGTTCATAGTATATTAGAGGCTTTTGTATAATTCAAATTGTATTGAATCCTGAGAGCATTTAGAAATTTAAATGGAAGGGCAACAAATAGATAAGAAAATGGAACAGTTTTGCCAGCATTTCTATAGCAATCTGCTTTCAAAGACCATGGGACTTCTCTATTGGAATGCTATTATCTCAGTATCTAATGTGCCAAATGAGATAAGGAAATGGAAAAAATGCTCTTAAGAAAGTGAAGTTAGGAAGATTTGGAGAAATATATACTTGGCTGGCTATACTTTTAAACAAATTCATATAGGAACAATCTGTGCTATAGGCAATATAATTTACAATCACTAGGGGAGGGGTATTTCCATGCTATTTCAAAAGGAAAAGATTAACAAAAATTTGGAAAAAAATCAGACAGTATTTTTTTTTCAAATGCCACAAAGAAGACATGAGCTGATACCAATCCATATAATATAATCTTCTTTCTCATCTATAACAAGAATGGCTTATGAATATGTCCAAAAATATCCATGATTTAAAAAAATAAGAGAACACAAAAATAATTTCACCACTTCAGTTAAATGCTTGAACCAAGAGGTGTTTTATATATACTAAGTCCTGCTGTTTACTCAAATGTGCATATTTCAAAATAACACTTGATTTAGAAGAGCTATAAAAGTTCTTCTTAAACAAAGTGTCTGCAAGAAGAAACTTTGGTAGATACTGGAGTCAAGTCAATGAGTACTTATTAAGTGTCTAAAGCTCTAAGTGCCAAAGATAAGAAGAAAAGATTAAACACAGAAATAACTCCCTTTTTTCAAGGAACTCAAGATCTAATAGAGAATTCATTTGTTCATGATAATTTACATAAGTGGGACATAGAATCAGAGAAGTATATGGTCACTATATATATTTGCCAGCATAAGTAATAACATCCCACAGAAAGTCCATATTTTTGTCAGTTTACTGATAAAGGCCATAAGAGTATAAAACATCTTCAAAATTACAGGAAATTCAAAGGTAAATGGAAATTATAAAGGTGACAGGATCAAGGAATGGCAGAAGGACAGGTTCTGTTGAGTTCCAGTCCTCCATTACCATATGCATTTTGGAAATCTTGATTTGCATGCTTTCTAACCATCTCAAAATCTACATGTTGAAAATACAACTGTTTCTAAACTTTTGTATTACTTTCAAGAACATTTTCTTTTCCCAGTCACCATTGTTAGCCACTTTGGTATTATCTTCACCTCCTTATTCACCCCATATGTAATCTGTCATCTAATCTTATTATTTCTACTTTCTTGACATTTATCATATATGTCATCTTCCATTTACTTCTATACCTGCCTCATCACCTCTTGCCTGGACTATTGCAAAAACTTTCTCATTTATCTTCTTGCTTCAAGTCTCTTTTTCCTAACATGGACCCTTCTTATCTTTCCAGTCTTCTGACATGTTCTTCCTCTTCACACCTTGGATAATTGAACCCTACTGGCACACTTGCTGTTTCTCACACAAAAGTCTGTCTCCGATTATTTACATTTTCTTTGTCTATCTACCAAATTACCTGGACTGCTCTTCTCTCTCTTTGCTTTCTTCAAGACTTGGTTCAAAAAAATCCCCACTTCTGCAGGAGGTCTTTCTCTGGTGCCACACTTCACCTTTCTTCTGTGATTCTCTTCCACCTACTCTGTACATATATGGCATTATATGTGGTTACTTACACATTGTCCCTCCAATCCTCATAAAGTATGTGCTCCCTTGATGATCTCTTTGCCTTTCTTTGCATTTTCCAATGCTTAGCAAAGTAGCTGGAGAGTATGACATTCTTAGCAAGTATTTTGTGACTGACTTAAATGAATAAATAATGCTCACATTGGAAAGGATGCCAGTGGTTATCTACCAAAACCCATCCCTAAATAAATATTTTCTCTATAAATAATCTGACAAGAAGTCACTCAGCATTTATCTGAAGACAACCAGTAAAGGAGCTTCCACTCTCTCCCCACTCCTACCCACAAGAAGACCATTCCATTCTCTAAAGATAAGAATTTTTTTTTTCTTTTGTAGCAACAATCTACTTGGCCTAAGATATTGGTATACCCACGAATGTGCTCCATCTTGTGGTTTCTGACTCCTTTTGCCCATCACCAACCCTTCTCATTCCTTCCCTACACAAACACAAAACCCAGGATAAAATCATTAAAACTTATATTAACAATTCCTTTTTTAAAAAAGTATCCCAATAAACAAAGTAAATGAGTATAAGACAGCTATTAATTTCCTATACCACACACACACACAAACCAAATTTAAACATAAAAGATTCATAAGTTCACACTGACTCTGACATAAAACATGAAATAGTAACCCAAAACTCCTATTATTCTATCCTAGGAAATATATGGCGCAGTGCTGGATCTAGAGTTAAGAAAACTTTATTTCAAATCTTGCCTTGGAAATTTTCTATCTGTGTGACTCTGGGCTAGTCACATAATCTCTGTCTCAGGTTCTTCATCTGTAAAATGAAAATAACAGCATCTACTTGGGCAAGTCTTGGGCAAGTTAGTTAATTGCTTCTGGTTTCTCACCTATAAAATTGGGGAAGCAAAAATATATATCCCAGGGGTCATAGTGAGGATAAAATAAGAAAAATATTTGTAAAGCACTGTGGAAACTTCAAAGGGCTATATAAATAGTAAATTATACTTAAACAACAAGACATTTTATGGGGCTGCTGCACAAACATTTTGCTTTCACCTCAGTTTTGCTCTATCTAATCAATTTCCTCTAAGTCTCTATCTTTTGGCAAGTCAGAGTATAGCTTGTGCCCAAACTTAGGTTGATAATCATGTTTTGTTTAATGAAACACTATAATACTTGCAGAAGTCATGTAGCAAGACTGAGAGATAATAGATGAACATTTCCAAATTTTACCAAGGAATTCACAAAATCTTAAGGGTCCTGGAAGAAGAATGCTAACATATTTCATAGGTCTTCTTTGCATGAAGTATGGAGAGAAAGCAAGGTGAACTGATGAGCCTTACACATACAGACACATTTCTCTTCATAAGTAAGTATCATTGAGTTTTTGTAGGGTAAAACTCAAGACTATAACATAGTTCTGAAAATCTTTACTTTATTCAATAGAATCCAGAAAGCTAAATGAAGGAGGGAAGAATCATTGTACCTAAAGAAGATATGATCATTTGATGAAAAGTGAGATGGATTTCTCCCAGCAGATAGTAGGTAGCCCAAGGTAAGATATTATAAAAAGCAGGCTTGTGTAGTGGGGGGTGAGTGAAGGAGAGAGGCAGGACCAGTTGGAATCCCTCACAGGTCAGCACTGGAGCCTACAATTTACTTTGGGGAATATTAGCTAATGACTTCTTTATAAAGAGTGGAGTGATTCACTCCTATCACCCTGGATTAGATGAAGGATGTGTTTCCCAGTAGAAGGAGACTTTTTTTGTGTGTCTGTGATGTTCACAACCAGAGATAGCTGGATAAACCTCCCCTAGGGCCCTTCCCTGTTCAACTGAAATTCAGTTCAAGATGGTAGAATCTTCCCAGGTAGGGTAGCAGCTGTTGTTCTCCCCTTGAATACTTTGTTGGATAAACCAAAACACTATCTGACTTGGTATAATGTCTTTAATAACAGTATAGAGCTAAGGGAAAGGGCTGGAGGAAGAAGGGAAGAGGGTGTAGAAGATAACTATTGATTATCTATTGAAGCCTATGAAGTCCTTGATCCAGACAGGGCAAAAAGCCCCAAACTTCACTTCACTTCACCTTTACCCACTAAATCCTCATTCATTAACTGTCTCAAGGTAAATTAATGATCACTAAAGGGATTATTGAAGGTGACAGTTAATGGTATCCATGATAGAAAAACAGGCTCTCAAATGAGTCTCTAAAATCTCTCAGCAGCTGTGGTGAGCAATGTCAGACTTAGCAGGAATCCAAAGATGGCCACAAGAACTGTTGCCCAGGGACAACAAGGGTTTGAGTATGCTTAATCCAGGAGATTGCAGGCTTGCACCTCCTACTCCTTCCAGCTCCCCAAAACCAACTCCTGTTGCTTGGGGGTTCCCCTTTTATAGTCCTGGTTCCAGTGGTCTTCAACTGACCCTGCTTTCTTGGGGTTCTGCTGCACCCCAGTAAAATTCCACCTTTACAATACTTGCAAAGTAAGTCATAGTGATAATTCATTTAAGAATATGGCTTGGACTACATGAATCTAAAATATGAAATCTGAAATTTCATGATTCTATGATTATTCTTCTTCTTCACTTTGTAAATCCAACTTTAAGTACAGTATTGAGTGTCTGTTATGTACAAGGTATCATACAAGCAGAGCAGTACTAGTTTCCACATGGTATAAATGAAAATTACAAAAGAAATTTTACAGTTTTAGTTAGTGTATTTGTATGTGAACACATCATGTGAAAATATCTCTATGACAAAGAAAGTTATTTGTCATCAAAATACACACATACACATTCACAAGCAAAATATTGGTCTCCTAAAAGATGCGCAAGTACTGACAATTTGATGGAATTTTACAACCACATCAAGTTTTTACATTTTTTCTGCAAAACTGCCAAAAGGTCACAAGAGCTATAATATGTATTAAGTGCCTACATAGATAGGAGAGACTTTTTCTCCAGAAGATTGCAATCAAATAACCTAATAGGGGCACATATATAGGAGACACACTAGGATAGTGTGATAAGTGTAATGAAGAAATCCTGGCAATGCTCTATGGGGAATTAGATCAAGAAGATGACTGTTTTACTTGAGGAAGCAGAGGAAAGCTTCATAGAGTGGCCCTTAACCTATTATAGATTAGGAGGACAGAAAGAAGTGGTAGGATAAGTTAAGTGTAAAGATACCAGGCAAAAAGGCGTCCTATTGATAAGAGACTACAGTTTTTCTAACATCTGCTGAAGATCTGTCTCTGCCAAAAGTAAAATAGCTAATAAGCCCTTGACTTGCCTCTGGGACACCAATAGCCTTCATGATCTCTCCATTCCCAGCACAAACTCAGCTTTCCTTTCACTTTCTCCCCTGGGTCTCTCAATTTCTCCTCCTATTCTCCCTGTGCTGCCAATTTTTTATTCTTTCTGCTTCAGCTCATTAAATCCTAGGAATGGCAGGGGATGGTGTTTCCCACTGCTGCTCCTCCTCAGCTCTTGAAGTCCTCATTTCTTCTAGGACACAGAGTGTGTGTGCCCCTCTAGAAAACCTAAGTTGTGATCCAAGTCTGCCTTCAAGACCAGATAGGGTGGTAGTCCCAAATCACATTAAGTGCAAATCAAGAATGCTTATCCCTTTGGATAACAATACACAGCATTCCAGGCAGTTCTTAAAACTCCATCAAAACATAAAAGAACTGTTATGGAATATTCAAAAAAGGATACAATCACCTCAGAAAACATAATATTGAAGTAACTTGGAGTAAATGAAGGTCATAGTGAAATAACCTCATTTCTTTTCTGATAGGTTTAGTAAACTATAAGATCATCGGAATGCTGTAGATACAGCTTCCCTATATTTCAACAAAGCATTTGACCAAAGCCTCTGAAGCTATTTTTTAGGGAAAAGATAGAGAGATATTGACTATACAACAGTACAATTAAGCAAAATTGAAACTGGTTAAATGGCAGAAGCCAAGGAATATTCATTAATAATTCAATATCAGCTTATAAAGGAAGACTTCAAAGGAGTGTCTCAGGGACCTGAGTTTGGCCTTCTATTATCTAGCATAATTTGTCTCTTCATGTGTTTCCCTGACACTATCCATCTTATTCTCCATGTCTGTCTTCCTTTTTCCTTTGATCTTTCCCAACATCAGGGTCTTTTCCAATGAGTCCTGTCTTCTCAATATGTGGCCAATGTACTTAAGTTTCAGCTTCAGTATCTCATCTTCCAGTGAATGGTCTGAATTAATTTAAGTATTGATTGATTTGATCCTCTTATTGTCTAAGGAACTTTCAAAAGTTGTCTTCTCTAGCACCACAATTCAAAAGTAACAGTGCAGGTGACACATTTTAGGAACAGTATTAACACATTGGAGAGTATCCAAAGGAAGGTAACTATGATGGTGAGGAAACCCAAGGTAATTTGAAGGATAGTAATTCTTTGACTAACAATTGGGATCCCAAAATAACTTGACAGAACTAGATCACTGGGCGGAATATAATGAGATGAAATTTAATAGAGATAAATAGTCTTATACTTTTGTTTCTCTTCCTTAGTGATACTCCTCTTCCCTAGCAGAATGAGAAAATCATATCAATGATTGAGCTAAACTGACCAGAGCTTCACATGATCCTATTAGATAAAGCCCTAGATTGAGCATCATTAAGACAGAACTTCAAATCCCACCTCAATCAAATACTTTTGTGACCAAGAACAAATCACTTAATATCTCTCAACCTATATTTCCCTATTTGGAAAACAGAAATTATAAAAGCATTATAGAGTTACAAGGATGAAATGAGATAATTTATTAAAATAACTTGTAAACTTTGAAATTATAATGAGTTATTATCATTGCTTTTATTATTATTATCATTCTTGTGTCTAGCTTAATAGGGTATAACAAAGTACTTTCCTACGGTGAAAAAAATTTTCTTTCTTTCTCCTTTCTAAATGAATCCCTGTAATTCAGAGCCTCCTCCCCTATTGTTTCAAGTTTGATTTTTTGTGTGTGTCATTGTTTGTGCTCTAGATTGGTCTTGAACCCATGTTCTAAATCATTCACATTGTTTTTTCTTCATTTCCGCCTATATTGTAAGGTATACAAACCATTGTACAGTGGAACTGGCACTTTTTTTGTGTGGAAGTGAATGCAATAAAAATGGAATCTGCCAAAAAGCATGCATGGTTTCCCATAGGCCTTCATTATACCTTTTAGGGCAGAGCTACCAGTAACAATAAAATTGTTCATGAAGTTACAATGAACACAGGACCCATCTAATTAAAACTCTCCCTAGGTGGGGATGTCAGATTAAAGCATTTAGCTAGGCTCCAGGTAGCATCTAGTCCACACTTTCTCTAATTCTGTCTATCTTACTTTGGGCAAAGAAATAAAGGCGGGAGCTTATTTGTGAAAGCTTTAAGAAAAATGTGGAAATGGTCCCCTGGGGAAACAAGGCACAGTCTCTAGTATTTTGCATAAAAATGTAAAGGGCCTAACAACAACATCAGCAGAAGCTTCTCAAATACTTTGAGACCAATGCTAAAAAGGAGCAAAAGCTAGCTTGCAGATTATTTCTACAATCTGGATGGACCTCAGTGTAAACAAGCAATGGGAACAGACATACCAGAAAAGAGACTTTTAGAGACACTGGTAAAATAGTGACATTCAGTCCTAAAAAAGGAAATACTGTAGATAACTGATCATACCATGTTATAAAAGTTATAGCCAATACCTCATCATTGTTTTGCTAGATATAAGAAATATAAAAGTATAAGGAATATGTGATGTAGTAAAAACCAATATAAGTATATAATATTCATAATAAATCTATAAATACTAATTTTATAATAGCATAGTAGACATGTAAGATATAATCAATGACTAATATCTAATTAAACTCCATGGCCCAAGTCTTGAGGTTAGACGATTACAGAGTAGTTTTTTCTAGGCTTTCTCCACTATAATATTGGGCAAAGAGTATTAAATTTAAGGACCTCGGTTTGAATTCTGACTCTTGTCATTTACTGCCTCTTTACAACCTTGGCCCAGTCATTTATCCTCCTCTCTGCATCAAAGTTTCTTCATCTGTTGAACAGATGGAGCTCCAAAGTTCCTTCCAGACTAAAATGCACGTTCACATCATCATCTCTCCCAACAATCTCAAAACAAGAAGATCACGCAGACCATGCATTCACATGAGATGAAAAACCTTTAAGAGAACCCAAGTACCTAGTGCTGCCATTCACGTGCTCTGCCCATCCGTAGTCCACTATTGCCAACAAAAACAACCTGGCCAACTTATGTTGTAAGTGCTGCTTGTAGCAAGCAGTTCCTAGCAGATCCCCTCATTCCAGTGACCCGTCACACATCCCATGCCTTAAAGACATGGAAATATTAACCTACCTCTGTAATGCAGAAAGAGGTTACAACTTTTGGCATGGTAGGAAGAGAGGCAGCAATGAGGAACTGAAAAGAGAAGGAAATGGTGCCAGTAGCCAAAGGGATAAGAAATCCAGTCTTGGTGGATTATAAAAAGCTGATGACTGGCTGAGTGCTCACATTTCCTAAGGAAATCCCTTAGGGACTAGATATTTCTATTGTCTTCCCTCTGAGAGCACTACCCACTGACTTTGTGATTTTTATTGTGCAGTAATATTCCATTACATTAGTAATGGGTGTTTGCTTTTTTGAACACTTAAGGTGGCATCATCCACATGGATGTTGCAGGGATCTTCTAAGAGATGGGAGGACAGCAAAATGCAGTTTTTTTACATGGAATTCAATAGCTGGAGAACAGGTGGCCTCTTTAAAATGACTTTTGCTAAATCTAAATTAGAAGGTGATGGTCTCCATGGCTCACTAGTTTGGTAAGGAGGAAGAACTTGAAAGCTGCTACAGCTTCCCATCTACTCCCTTTGGCCAAATGGGCCTAAGAAATAGGCCTAAGTCCTTGATCTTTTTCTTTCATTCTGTTCTCTTCTAGATTTGAGGAGAGAAGTGTAGTCTAAGAAATCAAGGCATGAAGATAGAGTCCAGACTCTGAGATCTGGGAATCCAGGAATAGCAGGTATTAAAGCCACATAATGTAACCCTTAGAAAGGTTCTAAAGTCCAGCCCAGGAGTACTTTAAACTTGGATTTGGTGAGATTAATGGTATAAAAGGTCAGAGCTAAAACATAAAAATAATCTCCATTATCCCCTCCCTAGAGATCAGAGGTCACCCCCACAAGAATTGGAGGGAGGAGTTGTATGTTCTTGCCATATCTTTTTTTAATCTATCAAACTTCCTTTATAAAACGAATATAGTCCAAAATACCTAAACCAGAGACATGTAATAAAGCAAATAAAGAACCATAGACTAATATCACCAATGAACACAGCTTTTTTGAAAATTCAAGTTCTAATGGGAAAAAGGCAAACTATGGTAATATATCCAAAAATAATTCACTATGACTAAGTATGATTTATATCACAGTTATAAGGATACTTTATGTTGCTTTGTCTTGGAAGTCAATATTCTTTTATAAAGGGTAAAGTGATAGTAACAGAAATGAAATGTAATTAATTAAAAATTAAATGAAACTGGTGTGCTAGTTATTGTGCCCCTTAAATGGGGGAACCTAGTGGGAATTTAAGTAAATGGCAGAAAAATGAGACTCCTCAACCCTCCCAGGGCATCAGAGAGGTGGTAGTTGTGATGGTAGAAAACTTAAGAGGACTGGCCTAGATAAAGTGGGGCCAAAAAGTAAATCATATTAAAAATTCGCAGACTACAATGTACATTCTTGGTTCTAAGACTTCATAAATTTATTCTAATGATATTGTGCTAAATGCTTTAAAATTTTTTTCTCATTGAGTCTTTGCAACAACTCTGGGAAAGTGGTGTATTGTTATCTCTATTTTGCAGATGGGGAAATGTAGGTGAACAGGATTAAGTAACTTCCCCAAGGCCATAGTCTGAGGCCATATTTGTTTTTTTCATTTATTATTTTTTATAATTAAAAAAATTTCCATGTCATGTCAATATAATTTTAACATATATTTTCTGATATTTTACAATCCATGTTTTCTCTCTCTCCTTCCCACCACTTTCTCTCCCCAAGAAGGCAGGTAATATGAAATAGGTTGTACATATATTATCATATTATATTCATATATATATTTCTATATATAGAAGACATATATTGCATGCACTAGAGAAAAAATTCATAAAGAAAATAAAGAATATGTTTCCATTTGCATTTGGACCCCATCTTTTCCTTCAATAGTGGTAGATATCCTTTTTTTGTCACAACTCTCTGGGTGTGGTCTTGGATCCTTGCCTTGTTGATAGTAGTTGTCATTCACAGTTGATTGCCATACATTATTGTTGTTACTGTGCAAAACATTCTCTTATTCTCATTCACTTTACTTTGTTTCACTTTATATGTCTTTCTAGGTTTTGTGCGCATGTGCATGTGTGTGTATGTGTGTGTGTGTGTGATCATCTTATTTGTCATTTCTTATGACAGATTAGTATTACATTACAATCATATACCACAACTTGTTCAGCCATTCCCCAGTTGATTGGCATTCCTTCAGTTTTTTTTTTTATATTTATTTATTTGTATGTTTGTTACATTAAAATCCCTAAGTAATCCCCTTCTTCCCTTCCCTCCCTTCACTAGAGAAGCGTTATTTGACAAAAAGATATGTAAATATGTAAAACTATGGCTTACATATTTGTATTTATCAATTCTTTCTCTAGAAATGGACATATATGTCATTCTTTAAACAATATCCCCATTGCTGTATATAATATTCTCTTGGTTCTTTTCATTTCACTAGTCTTAATTTTATGTATGTTTTTCCATGTTGTTATTTTCTAATTAAACTGCGAGTCAATTTTTACGGTGCAGTAGTATTCCATCACAATCATGTGCCACGACTTGTTTAGCCATTCCCCAATTGATGAGCGTTCCCTCAATTTCCAGTTCTTTCCCACCACAAAAAGAGTGGAGATTTGAATTTAATTCTTCAGACTCTTGACCTGCCCCAACTTAATCTCCCATATCATAAACTACAAAGTAACAAGACTGATTTTCTTCTAAACAACTAAATTAGCTTTAAAGGCAATTATAAAAGAGAAGTTCCCAAAATACCTGGAGCAATAGCCATACTGTTGAGGGAAGCACTCAGTCAAAAGAGGTGGTCACCTTTGAAGAACACTCATTAAGATACAAAAAATGCATTTGTTTCCAACCCAGTCTCACTTATTCGTAGTTTTACTTTCTACCTTAAAATGAATAGCAAATGGAAACCATAACCAAAGTGCATGCCAAAGTGTCCATATGCCACTTTGTTTTGTTCACAGGTTAATTTTAGGCAATAAAACTTCTTTTAGTGGGGTCACACTCATATTCTGATTTTGGAAAATTTCACTTGAAGAGCCTATCCCTGAGTAGCATATGTTTTTTTTAAAATAATCCTCCACAAAGAATCTCAAACTAGATTCTGAGGTAATTTTGGGAAAGTAGGAAGGAAGGAAGGAAGAGAAAGAAAGAGAAAAGAAACAAAGAAACAGATCAGGACCTCCAATAATTACTGAAGGTTTGAATGGAAGCCAGGTATAAATCAAGCTTTTAGACATCACTTAGTGATCCTCTGTGAGTTATAGGTAATGCCTGTGGAAACATATTTATCCATGTTTTAGTCAAACCCTTAGCAAAACAGGGTTAAGTTTGTCTCTTGGAAAGTGTCAAAGCTGTCCAAAGGCCAGATTTTCCATCTATAACTACACTCAAGTTATTGCTACTGAGTGTGAAAATCATCAACTGCCTTTAAATGATGTCAACCTCCATTTTGTTTATTCTCTCTTGAAAGGACCCAAAGAATAGAAAACACAAACTTTTTCTTCCATAATAAATAGACCCAAGTTTCAGCTTCTAAAAACCAAAACAGAAGAGGTAACACAGCTAGGATTTGATTAAACAATTCTCAATATGGCATAGGTTGAAGAGATAGCAGCCATGTCCAGAGCTCCAACCTCTTTGAAGTCAAAGAAAATTAGGCAAATTGGCAAGTGTTATTCCTGTAATCCTGCAAGTATAAGATAGAAAAATAGAGATGGCTTCAGAATATGAAGTAAAAATGCAGATTTTTAAAATATGTATAACGAATACTTGCCTACTTAGAGGACCCAGAAGCAACTATGGATTTATGATAATTTCTGCACATTCAGGCAGAATATCCTGGCATGGCACAGAATATGGAATTCAAACATGGGCTTCAATTAACTATATCAAATAGCAACGAGGGAACAAGAATACAGAAGTGGGAAGGTAATTACAACTTGCTCTTAACATTCCTTAATTGCCAGGCCTTTATCGGTACCAGATGGTAGTTGAGCAGGAATTATTTGGGAATAGCCACCTTTCTGACATTATCTCTAATTAAGAAACCTTTCTCAGCTATCAGGCATAACTTTGGAATCATTTCATCTTTCCCAGGCCAATATGAACTCACAGGGCAGAATCAAGTCTGTTCTCCTTCTGTCTGTCATTTACTATAGCTGCTTCCATCTGGTATAAGGTGAAAAGATCAATGTTGCGGTGATCTTATATCAGGGTCACTGTTTGAGGCTCTTTTCAGATCCCTCCAGTGGCTTATCCATGTTTCCTTCGATTTCATAAGGTGAGAGCTGGCACTCAGGCACCAAGTGAGGACAATAATCCAGTAAGTTAACAGGTTCCTGGCAAGGGCTATGCTGTTAGGAGTTTCATGGCATTCTAATAGTTTCATACTAAGACAAGCCCCCATTAGTATTCAGCTACACTCAGCAATTCAATCTTGAAAAGGCATAAATTCAACCAAATTATTATTTACGTTATTCTGTTTGCAGAGCACTGTGCTCTGCATTAGAGAAGAGATATACGACTATGGGGATACTTTCTGAGATCTACTGCAGATGGCTGAAACCGTGGATATAAGCAAACATCTGCATTTTTAGGGAAAATCACACATTTTTTGTATATGTAGGAAAAAAGTATATTGCCCTTCCCCAAATGCACATGTATGGTGGAATACATGCATTTTGTGTGTATATATATTGTGAGTATGTGTGTGTGTGTGTGTGTGTGTGTGTGTGTGTGTGTGTGTGTGTGTAGCCTCTTTTTCATACTCCTTCCCCAGGACTTCTACCCCTCCACAAATACAAAAAAGTGAAAGTGTAAAAAAAGAAGGTAAAGAGACCACAGTATCTGGGCGGGGGGGGGGGGGGGGGGAGGGAAGGGGGAGGTTCAGATTGTTCTGCAGCAGTGACCAGTAAGTGAAACTATGGGAAGACCTCTAGGACTTTCCCATCCATCCCTCTCTGGTCAAAATTAACCACAGATAACCCAAATGAAGAAAAGCGGAAACATAAATAAGGGTATGATTATTTATATAAAGCTTAGTTCCTGACTTCAGGTTTTTTACAGTCTGGTAGAGTGATATTCCTAAAAAGAAAATGATAATTTAGAGTAATATATAAATAAGTATATTAATGGTATATGTGGTCTGGAAGGTCAAAAAGTAGCTAAAAACTGCACAGATTTGGGAAGACCTTATGGAAGAGGAGGTGTTATCTGGAATGGGCATTAAAGAATGTGCAGGTATTCAACAAATGAAAGTTTGGACAAGGGAAGATAAGCAATGGAGGTGGGGAA
This sequence comes from Gracilinanus agilis, assembly GCF_016433145.1. NCBI lineage: Eukaryota > Metazoa > Chordata > Mammalia > Didelphimorphia > Didelphidae > Gracilinanus > Gracilinanus agilis. The sequence goes on from NC_058135.1 coordinate 27,025,229, forward strand.
ATGTAGGATATGTTCAAAGAACAGAGTAGTTCTATATAGACTGCCTGTGTTTACAACTTTAGCAAGAAAAAAATGAGCTTGGCTCCTATACCTCATGGGGTACCATCTCCTTCTTTCCGTACAATGGAGACTTTGGGTCTGTCTTTTTATAGGACTATCTGAGGTCTCTCCCCAACCCATCAGACAATGGGACAGAATTTATCTTAAAAAGCTGATTTAAGGAATCTTCTGTGCTTCTTGTACCAGGTGGCCAGTCATAACTAGATTCTCCAGGCAAATTAAATCGATTGGTGAAAAGGGAGACTTTTAAGTTTTGACCACTCCAGCTCTTTCTCCAGGTCTTAGGTGTTTGCTGGGTCATTTGAGGGAAAGAATTGCCAGGTTTGTAAAGGCTACCAATAGATGTTTGTGTCCTCAAAAGAAAGTCACGTTTCAGAGAAGAATGGAAATGAAGATGGAAGGAAAATGAAAAGAAAAGGAAGATAGGAGACAGTTCCCAAGAGAATAATAGAAAGAAAGGGTTAGAGCTGAGTTTCCTGGAAGAGAAGATAGATTAAGAGAAGAATAGGGTGGTGGGGACCCTAATCTCTTTAATTATTTCTGCTGATTTATATAATGATTCCCAGAACTCTGTATTATGTGGAGTGCCTGGGTCCAGTTATCTATTGTATAAATAAAAATTTTGTACCCTTGGACTTCATCTCTCAGCATCCCTTTCCCTTCACCCCACCGCACATTTGCAACCTTACCTAATGTTTATAAGTTTGCTATAACTCCGCCTCTCACTCTCTTCTCTCCAACAGATGTGGGTTGGCTCCCTTTTTGCTCTAGCTTTTTACTTTCCTTTTTGTTTCAAGTTATTGTTAATAAATTTATTAAATATAATACCTGGAGTATTAGGATATTAATTTTTAACCTTACACTATCCAGAATAGGATCCCAGGTAGTTCCTGGGTTAAGTATAGATTTTTCTTGTGTGAAGAGATAACTCAGTAAAGAGGCTTGATGGCCCCAGGAAGCCCAGGGGGCAGGTAAGGAAACATGTTGGTTGAATTCTTGCTTGTTGAGATGAGAAAGATGGAGGAATCTTATGTTAATCCTCCTATGCTAGGTGTGACTCTGCTTATTCAATACATCCAAAACTGTGTGGTGTCTAGCATAGATGTCTTTGATGCATATTTGGTCTAGTCTAGTTGTTCTTCCCAACTTCATTATCCTAAGCCAATTCTTACTTCTTAAAGCATAATGAGGACTAAAATGTTAGGCTCCAAATATAGTGGTGTCTCCATTCATCACAGATAATGAAAATAGGTCATTATAAATGCATTGATATTTTTCCCATAGCCAACTCACTATTTTCATTCATGAATACTCTTTAGATAGTATCTTTCAAATAGACATTTTCACTTTTACTACTTATCTCTGTTTTATGAAACAATAAGATACTTAATCTTCCATTATGCTTCTCTGGAGTGTTTTGCAAATTAGTTCATGTGTTAATTCCCTTGACTGCCATATTTCTTTACTTGGAAAGAAGATCAAATGTCCAATGCCTAAAACAGTTTTTAATTTTGTTTTGCCTCTTGTTACAAATCACATATACACATGTATACATGTGTGTATATGTGTGTATATATATATATATAATGCTGCAGAAAATAGTGATCAATGTTGCATTTTTTTCTTTCTCTATTTTTTGAAATGATGATTTATTTAAGTAGATTCACTTGAAGCTCTTGCAATCATTTTTCAATTTTCACCTTTTTTCAGATTTGAATTCATTTTGAGCTTTGCTCTAGATCAGGGATTCTTAACTGTTTTTGTCTCATGGATCTCTGGCAGACTGGGAAAATGTTCTCAGAATAAAGCTTTTAAATATATAAAACAAAATACATAGATTACAAAAGAAACCAATTAATTTGAATTTTTTTTTAAGTTCAAAGATGCTCAGGTTAAGAATCTCTACTGAATTTGATATGACTACATATAGACAGCTAACTCATAACCTTCCCATATCAGAAATGATTCATTACCCATAAGTTAGATAAATTTCTGTTTGTGTGTAAGTATATTTGAGTGATATTATTTGGTTGCTTGCCATATCCAGAACCCTGCAACCTCCTATAAGAAATTATTTGATGATAACATAGTTGTGAGATTTCTGAGTCACCTATAAAACCCTTTCCCCCTTTCATTTTTCAAACCTGAGATGTATTTCCCTGTGACTTTATTATTTATATGCTCTCCCTGAGATGATCTTAACTATCTATTCATCCTCTGCATATGATGCTGTTTATGATGACTCAAAAATGGCAATCAAATATTGTTAGTCTTTTTGCTTATGCTAGTCAAAAGCTCTCCAAAATGAGTTGATCAATTATTTATGGAAAGTTCTCATTGCCTTTATGTGGCCCCATACAAATTCATACACATATATACACATATAACCCAACTACATGGGCTCTTTTCCTTAGATACAAGTGTCTTTTGTCATCCTGCTTAATTTTTAATCTAAGAACATAAAAATTGGTGTAAATGGGTTTTTCAGTAACATTTAAAATTACCAGTCATTATTTAAATATTTCATGTTTAGAGAACCTATAGTTCAGTTAACATTTATAGGTGATTTAAAAGTCTGTATCATTTTTATCTTTCTCTTTTCCTTCTTCCATTTAACTACCACAGTGATATTCAAGCCTGAGGAACATTTTGTATTTTTCTTTATATTAGAATATAAGCTCTGTATAAGCTTCTCCATTAGAATGATTAGAATGTAAGCTTCTTGAGAGCAAGGAACTTTTTGTATTTGGGAGAGAGAAAGATTTGAATTTTCTTTACAATTTGATACATTTCTTTGCATCACTTAGCACAGCACCTGGCTTACAGTAATCACTTAATAAATACTTATTGATTAATTGACTGATGAGTTGTAACATGACCTAATGCCAAAATATTGGGGGTGTATCTTCATAGTTATTGACATTGGTCTTTATCTAGTACCTGTAATAATAAAGAGAGCCTCCTTTTGACCCATCCCCCTTGTGCAAATCCCATCCTTACATACCATATGTTAAGCCTTCCAGATCTCATACTGTACTGATACACTTATCTAAAATTCACTTCAATTCAATTCCATAAGCCTTCATTAAGTGCCTACTAAGTACTTTGTGCTAGGTGGAAGGGATACAAAAATTTAAAAAAAAATTAGACTCTTTCCTTGAGGAGTTTATATTCTATTGAGACAACGTGTAAGAGTAAGTAAATATAAAGTATATATAAAATGTAATTATTACTAATATAGTAATAAATAATTTTAATTATTTAAATATTTTATATTTATATTTATATTAATGATTAGTAAATTAATATAAAACAAAAATAAGTTCAAAGTATTTTCAGTGCTAGGGAAAGGATTAAAACCTTTCAACAGGAAAATCAAGTTGAGAGCCATTTACTCTCTGCTAAGCATTCTGGCCACAAAGAAAAACAAAACAGTTCTTGCTCTCAAGGATCTTCTAGTCTAATGGAGGAGACAACATAAAACTAATTATGTACAAAAAAAGGTATATATGATATAAATCGAAGATAATCAACAGAGGGAAAGAACTAGCCTTAAAGGGCATTTGGAAAGGCTTCTTATAGAAATTTAATTGGGACTTGAAGGAAGCCAGGAAAGTCAATGAGGAAGGTGAGAATTTCAGAAATGGGAAACAGGCAGTGAAATGCCCAGAGTTTGACAATGGAATTGTCTTGTGTGAAGAATAGCAAGAAGGCCAGTGGTATTGGATTGCAGAGTGTGTGGGGGTAGGGGTGAGGGTGGGGTGTAAGGTGTAAGGGGATTGGAAAGGTATGAGGGAACCAGGTTGTAAAAGGTTTTAAATACCAAACATGAGCTTGGAAGTGATAGACACTGAAGTTGATTAAATGGAAGAAGGGGGTGATGTGGTCAGACCTGTATCTAAGAAAAATCCATTTAACAGCTTAGTGGAAGACGGGCTGGAGTGGGGATAAATTTGAAGTGGGGAGACTAGCCAACAGATTATTATGATAGTTCAAGGATAAGGTGATGGGAACATGGTGGCAGTGTAAGAGGAGAGGAACAGGTATATTCAAGAGATGTTATGATGACAGACTTGGCAACTGATTGATTAAGAGAGTGAGAAAGCGTAAGGAGTCAAGGATAAGTTCTAAATTGTGTGTGGGGGTGACTGGTGATACCACTGACAGTAATAAGGAAGTTAGAGAGAGAGCAGGGTTTGGGTTGAGTTCAGTTTTGGACAAGTTGAGTTTAAGATTTTTATAACAGTTGGAGATGTCCAAAAGGCAGTTGGAGATGTGAGACTAGAGATAAGGGAGAGAGGTTAAAGCTGGATGAGCAGATAAAATACAGAGATATGAAAATTGAAGATGTAAGCATACTCAATAAACATGCAGTAATTGCTTGTTAATCGTACTACCCTTGGTGAAAGGTATATAAGGTAAAAATGAAATAGTCTTTCCCCTCAGGAGCTTACTTTCTATGGGATCTTGGTGTTCCTTCATCCATTAGTTGCCCACTATGTGTCATGTAGGTCAGGTACTGTGCTAGGAATCTGTGATACAAAACCAAAAACAAAACAGCCCTTGACCCTAGAAGAACATAAGTCCAGAGAACATACGAACCAAAGACATGGTGTCAAGGAGTCAGGAATTCAGGCTCTATCCTAAATCTCCATATGCTCCTCCAGTATTGTGTGATCCCATAGCAGTTCCTATTTGAAAGCTGGAACCTCTTCTCTCTTCCTCAATAAGATTCCATCTATTCATCCTTCTTACCTTTTGTGATCCTTGTTACTTCTTAGTTTGCTTAAATCATTTCAGCCTGACCTATTCACCAAGTGTAAACTAAACAACCAGACAAACAACAAACCAACAAATCTAAACATATTTCCAAATCTTAAAAGCCAAAAGGAGATGGCAAAGGAAAAGAGAGATTCCCACAGTCTACCATGGCCCCAGGTTGGATGAGATGGTTCTGTCTGACTTTTAAAAGTCACCGATACACATGATTTGGAAAAATCATGCATAGGCCTTTGTCATCTGATGCCATTGTGAAACAATGGGATGGAACCTGGTAGAACATGACAGAAACTTTAATAAAGATTTATTCATTGGTGACATTTGATCATATCTGTAGGGTGGATTCTTAGATTTCATTAGTTAAGGACATAAAGGAGTCTGTCTGATTAAAGGGAGAAAAAACAGTGGGGAGCTCTCATAAATTACTACAGCTCAATTAGGGACAGACAGCTTAGTGGGTGTTTATTACCAGTAGAAAAAAAGAAGATTTCCAATTAGATTAAAAGGTTTTGAAAACCACAGTTATAGGTGCAGTGATTTAGAAGACAGCATTGTGAGAGGCAGCATTGATTAAAAGTAAACTGATTGGTGATTTGCTGGAGTATGTTGTTTATCAGTGGGAAACCTGCTGCCTAGGCACAGTATATACCTCACAAGATAGATGGAGGGATTTGCTTAATTTCTTTTTTCTCATGACTGAAATCTATAAGAATATAAAGGGTAACTGTTACAAGTGAAAATACCCACATGATTTATTCTGGGTATTTTCAGGAAGAAAGTGGGGTGATGGTAGGGATGGCATTGATCATCAAGGATGTCTCTTTGCCCTTAGGGGCTGTTGTCAATGTTACAAATGGACAAAAGGTGCGTCAGAAGCAACATAAAAGTGGAATCGTGTGTTCAGATGAGACCTTGATCAAGCTGGGGAATAGCAAGTTTCAGAAGCATCTTTAACTTTTCTTAAAAATTCCCCATCAGGACTTCTGCCTGTGGGATGAAGACAGCTCCTTAGTCTAAACTCTGAAATCTAAGATTCAGACTCTAGTCCTACTTGCCCAACCAATGCTGCCTTCCTCTTTAGGGCTTTGTTGAATTTCAGCCTGGAAGAGTGAGACTCAGAATAAACATAGCTGCAAGTCGGGACCTTGGACTAGGTACAAAAGGGGAGGGGCAGGACTTCTCCCTGGCAAGGGAATGACTTGGTCATTTCTCATGCAAAAGGGGAGAAAAGAATGATGTTCTATCTAAAGACTTCTCCTTGTACAACCAAGTACTCCAGCAACTAAAGAAGTTCCAGTGATCTTGACTTCTAGTTTATTTCTATGGGTGCTGCTGGCTAAGACTGTAGTCCTTTCTGGGACAAAAACATCAAAATGCACAATTTCCTCTTTTCCCCATCATTAGAGATCTTGGGCTCTGATCTTTCACAATATCTTGATTTTGCAGCACTGATAGAGGTTCTTCTTGCATTGGCCACCCTTTTCAGCCTTTTTTTCCCCCTACCTTAGGCCTTGCCTCTTTATAATTATCAAAAGATTTTAGACACAACATCCGATATTCACAAATACAATGATGCAAAGGGATTAAAGCTCATGCCCATGGGCCTTTTTATATTTCCCCTCTCTAAGGAGTAGCTTTCAACAATTACAATTTTGTTCTAATATTTTAAATATAATTCTTTTTTATTCATTAATTAATTTATTTAGAATATTTTTCCATGGTTACATGATTCATGTTCTTTTCCTCCCCTCTCCCAGAGCTGATGAGCAATTCCACTGGGTTATACATATATCATTCTTAAAAACCTATTTCCATATTATTACTATTTGCAATAGAGTGATCATTTAAAGTCAACATCCCCAATCATATCCCCATCGAACCATGTGATCAATCACATGTTTTTCTTTTGTGTTTCTGCTCCCAGAGTTCTTTTTATGAATGTGAAAAGTGTTCTTTCTCATAAATTCCTCCGGATTATCCTCAGTCATTGCATTGCTGCTAGTAGAGGAGTCTATTACATTTGACTGTGCCACAGTGTATCAGTCTCTGTGTACAATGTTCTCCTGGTTCTGCTCCTTTCACTCTGCATCAATTCTTGGAGGTTGATCCAATTTACATGGAATTCCTTGAGTTTACCATTCCTTTCAGCACAGTAATATTCCATTACCATCAAATACCATAATTTGTGCAGCCATTCCCCAATCAATGGACACCCTCTCATTTTCCAATTTTTTGCCACTGTAAAAAGCAGAGCTATAAATAGTTTTTGTGCAAATATTTTTCTTTATTATCTCCTTGGGGTACAAACCTAGCAGTGGTATGGCTGGATCAAGGGGCAGGCAATCTTTTAAAGCACTTTGGGCATAGTTCCAAATTGCCTTCCAGAATGGTTGGGGTAATTTCCAACTCCACCAACAGTGTCTTAGTGTCCCAATTTTGCCACATCCCCTCCAATATTTATCACTTTCTTTTGCTGCCATATTGGCATATTGCTGCTAGGTGTGAGGTGGCACCTCACAGTTGTTTTGATTTGGATTTCTCTAATTATGTGAGATTTAGAACACTTTTTCATGTACTTATTGATAGTTTTGATTACTTTATCTAAAAACTGCTTATTCAGATCCCTTGACTATTTGTCATTCAGGGAATGGCTTGATTTTTTTACATTTTAGAATTGATTTAGCTCCTTATATATATGAGAGAGACCTTTGTCAGAGTTTTTTGTTATAAATTTGTTGCTTCCCTTCTAAATTTGAGTTGGAGGTTTTGTTTGTATAAAAACTTTTCAATTTAATATAATCAAAATTATTTATTTTACATTTTATAATACTCTATCTCCTGCTTGGTCTTAAATTCTTTCCTCTCTAGATCTCTTTATCATCTCTGATAATCTTAATGGGACAGTTTAGTTGATAAAGAAATAATGGGACACTGGAGTTGTCCTTTAGCTCATGCTTCCAGCTCTGTCTCCAGGAGCATGGAGTTTATTATTATTATTATTATTATTATTATTATTATTATATATACATATATATATATATATATTTCAAGACTCATTTCACACAAAAGAACCCCCCAGAAACTTTGCAGATGCACAGAAGTTATAAATTATGTCATATCAAAACATAAAAGGTTTCATTGGCTTCAGAATAGACCAAGGCCAAGGCTGAATTTTGACTGAGTTCTTATCAGAAAGCCAAGTTGGGGAATATTTTTCTCAGAGTTGAATTGCCCCTGCTAAGGTTTTGGCCTTGGCTATACCAGGCAGCTGCATTCCTGGCCAAAGGGGGAGAGTGT